>NC_135230.1:6023415-6113415 GCF_052324685.1 Brachyhypopomus gauderio | reverse complement strand
AATAGGAGGAATCGTCGCGTCTGAATGTTGTCAGAGTTTAGGCCATGCACTGAAACAATGTGAATGTTATGGAACGTATGGGTTGAGCGTTAAATAGTTTAGAAAACTAGCGAAGAATCCCTTCGCAGGCGGTCTACAATATTTCATGTTTTGGCGGCCATCCCATTGGTCAAGGCTAATAAGTTAGAGGATGCAGTAATAGATTTTTTTTTTCTCAAGCCGGCCGGGCGCCGTCCATGGTACTGAAACGACTCATGCAGGGTTTGGTATTAACTAGTGCGCCGGTGCAATAACCTCTGTTCTCTGCTGAACAGTTTTGGAACTTTATGACTGTCTCGTATTTTTTGTGAAAGCGTTGGGAAAACATATATGCGTGACTGGAGATGAAACACGTGAGAGTTAGATTTAAACACTTTCGATCTATCTCTAGCACATTTTGCAGCTCAGGTACGAGTGATAAGTATGTGTTGCAATCAGATGGTCCATGGCGGAAACATCCCGCTGAACTGAAAAATAAACGCGCACGTCTTTCTGACATTTATCCAGCGCTTTCGTTTGATATGTCATGCATTGCAATTGCCGGCGCAACGTGCCGAGGCTACATAAAACATTTCACAAAATCTCTGACTCACAGCTAAAGAAAAAATATATCTGTCAGATCTGCTCGTGTGACTAGTTCAGATTATAAATTGATCGATAGGTTTTTGAAGACAGGTCTGGTTGGTATGATCTGGTTCAGACGCACAGAAATAACTTTGAATACTAATTTCCTCATGTCCTTTTATCGAGCGACCCTGGTCAAGGGGTTTCAAGGGGAAACTAAATGCTTTTTTTTTCGTACGACGGAGAGAAAACGTGCAAAAAATGGGCAAAGAGCTCCGCTTCCGTTTTACCCCCTTGTAATCGATTGAGATGAACAGAAAGGGCTCTATCGCTGCCAATAACGCCATTGATATGATCAATACTGTACTAATAAAACGCGTGCTGTCACACCAAAATCGGTAAAAACCTCAACAAGACAATATGAATATTCGGATCCCCAGTGAACCTTACCTTTATCGATCTAGTGTCAGAAGCTCAGGTGACGTCCGGACGCCGAACATGAGACGCGACGCTTGAGCGTGAAGCCCTCTGTTGATCTCGTTCACGTGAGACGCGGGTATATGAAGATCGAACTGCGAAATCCAGCACTGCGTATGGTCGGGGTACAGTCTATAAAACCTACAGCTGGGACTCACCGCTGCGGCAGCGACAAATCTCCCGGACCCTTGCAGCACACATTGATTAATTGTAGACTAAACTGTGATTGAGAGTTCGGATATTTTTTCCGGTGTTTATTCCGCTGGATGCCATAGAGAGCGCCTGGTTCTCATCGCAAGCGGTTGGACTAAGCCATCCAGCCCTTCAGCCAGTGAGATCGTAGCGAGTTTGCTCGCGCACACACGCACGTACGCACGCACGCACGCACGCGCGCGCGCGCACGCACGCACGCACACACACACACACACACACACACACACACACACACACACACACACGGAGAGAGAGAGAGAGAGAGAGAGAGAGAGAGTAGGAGAGACATTGCTTTTTACTCTTTGATTCCCTTTTCATCATTTGACAGTTGTAATACCATTTTGATGCAATAACATGCCATTGTCAGTTGTAATTGACAATTGAAATGACAATACTTTGTCACTGTGGTTGGGGTTCAATGGTGCTTTCATTTGAACTGCCAGGCCCTGCACTGACACTCAGTAATGACCCTGTCTGGGCTGCACAGTCATGTTTCTTTATTTGTGACCTGGAGTGGCATCAGGCCAAACACATACCACAAGCAAACGATGGTCATGCCATCAGCATGCCAAACTCTCCACATTCTTGCCTTAAAAAGCTCAATTTGGCCGGGCGATATCATCTATGCATAAATAGTCCAATACAATAGTGTAAAATTTCTGTTTTTAAAAAGTACATTTTTAAATCAAATTAGAACTACGTTGTCATAAAACCTTTGGACATTTAGTTCCCGCTGCAAAACTCACGTCCTCCTCCTGAGTTTGACCATTATAATGATGTGAAAGAAAATGTGATTTCAGGTTTAAAATGGTTGCCAGGACAGGTTTCAAAGTTATTTGAAAGATAATAATCCTTCAAAAAACATTCTGGCAAGTCCATTAAACTGAGTTTCTTCACTTTCATAACAACATGCAATGAATTCAAGTGTGTATATACATTTCTCAGGGTGACATTAAGAAGATAGGATTGAGTTATCCTGACAAATACCCTTATTTAATGGACAACAAATAAACATACTTACTTCTACGCTACCAACAGGGTTTAATGAAGAACATTTGCAGACATTTGCAGAACAATTTGGTATTTGAAAAGTTTATTTAACATTTGAAAAGTTTTAAGCATTTGTACTGTTACTGTGAAATTGTAAATGTTTAAAAATACATCGGAGGACGAATTGTGTTCACGTTGGGAACAATGGAAAGAAAGCAGTTCTGGCCTAGTAGAAAACAGAATAAAGATCAAAATGTTACAGGACAAAGAGAGGGCAAAAAAATGAAGAAAGATAAAAAATAGTTTGAAGGACACGGAAGGGTAAGAGAGGACAGAGGATGTGAGCAGGAACCGCGCGTGTTGCTGTTCTGACCTGTCATTCTTTGTCTTGTCCTGGCGTGCGTCTGCATGTGTTCTCTGGCGTGGAGTTGAACAGCAGCACTTTGTACTTGAAGACTCATTTAAATAATTTACTTACTCATCAGTTGGCACTGACTTGCGAGAAGCTGAGACGGACGCTCGCACGCACACGCAAACACGAGCGCGTGAAAAACACAAGAACACTTGTGAATCTGCTCACCTATTATACCTAGAGTGAATACAAATGCAAAACACAATGTTTATGCCTTAAAATACTGAGAGTGGAAAATCTAAAATCTTGCTTGTAATATAGCAATTAGGGCAAGTTGTAGACAGACAGACAGACAGACAGATAAGAGACTACCATTGCCAATGACAGTATGAGGATAATCATTCGTTTGATGTTGATATGTTTGCCTGTGAAGCTAGCTACTACATCCCTTTTGAGCAGATGCTTCAGTATCATGAGAAGGTGGAACATGCTTAGAAGATAGGCCCGATTCTTTGTACATGAGCTAATAGATGCTAACAGAATCTCAGCCTCCTTCCCACCAAGCCAAGCCAATTATAGCCAGCTACAATCGTGCAAACCTGGCCATGAATGCCTAAGGCATCGTCTGTGGAATTAAAAATTCCTAAAAGGCAAAGGTTCCTCTTCCATTCAGATACGTCACTCCAAACCTGCATGTTCTCTCCTCTATGTATTCTTCTGTTTATTAATCTCCCTTACTGTTGGTAAAACCATATAAGCAAGACTGACTGTTGAATATAGCATTTATATTAGGCTTTGGGATGTGAGCAGTATACTGTTTAGTTCTTTCATTATTATACTGAGAGAAGTATCCCCTGGTGTAAGACACAAAGCAAGGCGAAATGGAAGCGTGTGGGAGCTTTAGTGGGGTAAATCTGTTTATCATAGTTATCGTCAAGGCCAGGGGCCAGGAAATACGAACCTGAAACATTAGTAAGAGCAAAACAAAAACCAAACATAATAATGAAAGAGGAGACTAAAGCAACCAAGAGAAAGAGCAGGGAAATTGGGACATCATAAAACGTTTAGTAATGTGTAAAATGGCACCAAAACTTTACATGAATGAATGAATGTTCGATTTATATAGCGCCTTTCCAGATTCCCAAGGCGCTTTACAATTTAACACAGGTACAAGTCACAGACAATCACACACACACCGGCGAGAAGCGGCAGCCAATTGCGCACAGCGTACTCTCTACCGGAAGCCACAGCCCCCTGGGGGACTGAATGGGGTGCAGGAAGGGGAGAGAGGACAGACCCTAGTGGCAAAGCACCATCCACCACTGGGCATACAAGCACACGCACACAGACACAGACACTACTTTTTATTGAACATAGAGACACAGACACACACTCAGGGAGAATTTTTTGTTGACTGCCAATTTACCTAACCTCCATGTTTTTGGACTGTGGGAGGAAACCGGAGATCCCGGAGGAAACCCACGCAAACACAGGGAGAACATGGAAACTCCACTCAGATAGGGACTTGAACCCAAGACCCCAGTGCTGAGAGGCAAACGTGCTAACCACCAAGCCACCGTGTTGCCGTGTTGCTCTGTCATAGCCAAGACAGAGGCCTAATGCGACAGGCCTAAAGGGTCTTGTAGGAAGCATAGGGGTCTGTAATCATTGGCGACAGGTTAGTGTTTTTGTGAAGGTGTGATGGCTCAGTGTTACACCCGCTGAGGAGACTCTGGTGATAGGAGACTCTATAGTTCGGCACGTGAAAGTAGCTGTAGCTGTAGGGGCACCAGCGGTTACAGTCAGCTGTTTACCGGGAGCCAGAGCGCCGGACATTAGTGGCAACCTTAGACTGTTAGCTCATAGGAGGTTTTCTAGGATAGTGATTCATGTAGGGGCCAACGATATACGTCTGCGGCAGTCAGAGGTGACTAAGGCTAATGTTAAAGAGGTGGTTAAATTAGCCCAGACGATGTCCGATGCCGTAATCTGCTCTGGCCCCATCCCAATGCGGCGCGGTGATGAGCAGTACAGCAGGCTCACGTCGCTAAACCGCTGGATGTCCAAGTGGTGTTCAGAAAATCAAGTGGGCTTTATTAATAATTGGGAAGAGTTCGAGGGCAAGCCTGGTCTTTTAGGCAGGGACGGTGTCCACCCCACCCGGGATGGCGCTGCCCTGTTATCTTGCAGCATAGCCCATAGCCTGTTAGTTAGTCGGCAGAGTAGCACTAGGAGCTGCTGACTGTCCAGGGTCGCGACCAGGCCGCAGACTAACGGGTTAAACCTGTCTGCGAGCTGCTTAGAGGCGTCACCAAGTTCCCTTAGGATTGAGACTGTGTCTGTGCCCCGGGTTAAACTAAATCATAAGAAAATAGTCCGCCCGAAGTTTTTAACTAATATTCAGACTTCACATCAAATTATTACAACCTATATGACCGATCTGAAAATTGGATTAATCAATATTCGATCGCTCAACTCAAAAGCAGTTTTTGTAAATGAACTTATAACAGACCAGAAAATTGATATTCTTTGTCTAACTGAAACGTGGGTTCAATCTGGTGATTATTTAACTCTAAACGAAGCCACTCCTGTGGGATATAGTTATATACATAGACCTAGACTGTCAGGCAGAGGAGGTGGAATATGTATAATCTATCGTGATTGTTTAGAAATTCATCAGAAATACTTAGATATCTCAAACTCATTTGAGATGCAGTCTATTAATGTAATTAGTCCATCTGAAAATAAAAGTACATTCTCCCTAACTAATGTATACAGACCACCAGGGCCTTACTCAGATTTCTTAAACGATTTCACCGATTTTGCAGCAAATTTAGCAGTATGTAGTGACAAAATAATAATGGTAGGAGACTTTAACATACACTTTGATAATGCGGAGGATCCACTGACAAGGGCTTTTACTTCTATATTGAACTCTGTCGGCATTAAACAAAACGTAGTAGGACCTACACATTATCGAAATCATACCCTAGATCTAATATTAACACTGGGTATCGACGTAGATAATATAAACATACTCCCGCAAACCGTAGCGATCTCCGATCATTATTTAGTAAAATTCGATTTTCACCTTAACATAAATACCCGCCCGTCTCCTCGGCAGTGTATAAAGCGCTCAATAAATTCAACAACAGCAATACAGTTTATTGAAACCCTCCCTGACTTAACTGCTTTAGCCCACTCGCCATCCGATCCAGGAGAGTTAGATAGTCTAACCGACTACTTAGAGAATACCTGCAGATCAGCTCTAGATATAGTAGCTCCACTAAAATATAAAAAAGCTAGATCCAAAAAGCTCGCCCCATGGTACACCGACCAAACTAGAAACTTAAAACAAATAGCACGTAAATTAGAGCGGAAATGGCGATCTACTAAATTGGAAGTATTCCACTGTGCCTGGAAGGATAGCATTATTGACTACAAACGGGCACTCACTAAAGCACGCTCAGCATACTTAGCCTCACTGATAGAGAAAAATAAAAACAATCCTAGATTTCTTTTTAATACTATTTCTAAACTTACAAAAAATCAAGCAGGCACAGAACCTCAGATTCCAGTAAACCTCACTAGTAATGTATTTATAGATTTCTTTGATAATAAAATAGAGAATATTAGACAAAATATAAAACCCTTTATTAGCAATACAACTGGTATGTCATCTGGTTTGGTTGATATTGATTTAAATTACATACCAGGAGAAAAACTTGATGCTTTTCATCCACTCCCAAAATCAGAATTAGAGAAAATAATTTCTTCCTTAAATTGTACTACCTGCACATTAGACTCAGTTCCCTCAAAGTTATTAAAAGAGGTATTACCAGCTGTAACTGAACCTCTTCTAACTATAGTTAACTCATCCATTACAATAGGTCACATGCCCAAATCATGTAAATTAGCAATTATCAAACCTCTGATCAAGAAACCAAATCTTGATCCGACTGTGCTGTCTAATTATAGACCCATTTCAAACACATCATTTATATCTAAGATCATAGAAAAAGCTGTTGCCCAGCAATTATGCCTATATCTGTATAGGAATAACACATTTGAAAAGTTCCAATCTGGTTTTAGGCCCCATCACAGTACTGAAACAGCATTAGTTAAAGTAACAAATGATCTCCTCCTTGCATCAGATCAAGGCTATGTATCACTGTTAGTGCTTCTTGATCTTAGTGCAGCTTTCGACACAATTGATCATAGGATCTTGCTAGAAAGGTTAGAACGCTGGGTTGGAGTCTCAGGCACAGCCCTTTCATGGTTTCAGTCTTACTTAACAAATCGCTATCAGTTTGTAGAGCTCAATAATATTTCATCCAAACGTACAATGGTTAAATATGGGGTCCCGCAAGGCTCCATCTTAGGACCACTATTATTTACATTATATATGCTACCATTGGGCACAGTTATAAACAAACATGGTGTCAATTTTCACTGCTATGCGGATGACACTCAACTTTACATATCAGCCAAACCCGATGACAAACTCAGTTTAGGAAAAATTGAGGCCTGTGTAAGAGATATTAAATGCTGGATGTCTCTAAACTTCCTACAATTAAATGAGGACAAAACAGAAGTTCTCCTTGTGGGCCCTAAGGCCGCAAGACAGAAAATTCCTAATTTAATGCTTAATCTTGCAGACTGTCCCATTACACCTGGCACAGTAGCCAAAAACCTAGGCGTCATACTCGACTCCGACCTATCATTTGATAAATATATAGATAATACTACTAGGATAGCTTTTCTACATCTCCGCAACATTGCCAAATTAAGAAATGCATTATCACAGGATGATGCAGAAAAATTGGTGCACGCCTTTGTTAGCTCTAGACTAGACTACTGCAATTCACTACTGTCAGGATGTTCAAATAAGAATCTAAATAAACTTCAAGTAGTTCAAAATGCCGCAGCTAGGGTTCTGACCAGAACTAGAAAATTTCAGCATATTAGACCAGTCCTATCAGCCCTGCATTGGCTCCCAGTTAAATTTCGTATTGATTTTAAAATTCTATTATTAGCATACAAAGCACTACACGGGCTTGCTCCTGAATACCTCCAGGAACTTATTTCCTACTATGAACCCCCACGTCAACTAAGATCACAGGGTGCTGGTCTGTTATTAGTTCCACAAATTAACAAGGTAACAGCAGGGGGAAGAGCCTTTTCTTATAAGGCCCCCCAGCTTTGGAATAATCTTCCTAAATGTGTCCGGGACTCTGACACAGTCACAATCTTTAAATCTAGGTTGAAAACCCACTTATTTAGTCTAGCGTTTGATAATTAATATCCCCCTTAGATAAAGGTACAGATCCAGGGGTTCATAGACGAAGGGTTTTATGGTAGACTGGGGTGCTGGTGCTGTCATCCTGTCACTGCTCGTGGTCACTCAAGTTTGTTGACAGTGCAGTGGACGGATGCCATTGTCTCAGAATGCCCCCAAGCCTATGTTACCTTCTGGTTCTGCCTTTTTTTAGCTAGGCTGTAATAATTTAACTTAGTGCCGGAGTTGCTGCCACACTCCAGAAATGTTTATAATTTTACCTGTCCCGTATATGTCCTCATACAGAGCTAATTTTCCCTGTTTCATTTCTCCACATGGCTGCCCGCCTGCTTGAGGAATAATGAGATGAGGAGAGACAAGCGATCCATCCTGGCCGGCCACCTCCTGCCTAACCGGATGCCTACACCATGATGGACATTATTACATCTTTTTCGGTCTAAATGGACATTATTGCATCTTTTACATTCTGTCTACATTCTGTCTATATTGTTGTTGTTGTCATGGTGACCGGTGTCGGCCAGAGGAGGATGGGTTCCCCCCCTGAGTCTTGGTTCCTCTCAAGGTTTCTTCCTCATGCAAAAAACTAGGGAGTTTTTCCTTGCCACTGTCGCCTTTGGCTTGCTCACTGGGGGCTAGGACTCGGCACTTGTAAAGCTGCTTTGCGACAACAACTGTTGTAAAAAGCGCTATATAAATAAAATTTGATTGATTGATTGATTGGTGAAGGCCATCATCAGCACCAGTACTTCTATTCAGGCCATGCTAGCACACCAACCTCGGTGTACTGCCCATTTTACGACTCTGCAAAAGCTTATATTTCACCACTACTCCTTTAGGCCCAATTTCCCTAAAGAAAAGTAAACAATGTCCTAGCTGTCAGCATATATACCTCTGCACCTTCATTCCTACAGCTTGTGAGGAGCCAAGAGAATTTTCTGCTAAACAAGACTTCTACACAACACAACTGTTTTGTTGCCTCTGTTCTCCATTAAATAATAGCTCTTTGTTTAGCAGGCAGATTATTGGTACCCCGATTAGCTTCTCCTGTGCTTTCAGAGTCCCGTGAATATTGCAAGTAAACTGTTTTACAAATTAAATTCATTTAGGGGTGTTGTGCATGAGGCTTTGTCTTCCCACCAAATCAGCCCGGTCCTAATCCTCGCTGCTTGCCTGAACACCGCAGAGATGGAACAGAACCACTTCTAAAAACACTTCTTGCTCTTTAGCCTGTTAAACATCAGCATTTTTTTACAAGCCCACAGTTGCGTTTACCGTGACAAGCCAAACCGAGTGATTTCCTGGAGGATGATCGACCTCCTGGTTCGTATCCACACTGTGTGAGCTCGGGAAGAGGCCTATTATCACCGATGGGCAGATACCATCAGCTGAGAAGAGGCCATCGCAGACATCCAATCAGCCAGCCGTACTCTTGACTGGGAAACCTGATGCCCGCAGAGAGCCTGTTAAAGGGCTTGTGTGTGTAGATTAGACGGAGCCCCACGTTAGAGGACTAGAAGATTTCTTTGATGCAGCCACCACCTTGGTATAGCACACTATATATGATACGTGTGATATGTTGTCCTCTTGGGTTAAGTGTGCTTAACTATTCACATGCTATGCCAGTCGCTTGATTGACCAATGCATGTTAAGAGGTTTGCCAAATAGATGGACTAGGGTGAAACCATGTGTGCAAGGCAAGAAGATAAGATGTCACATTCGATTTAACATTCAGATTCTGTCCAGTCATGGTTTAGGTAGTTTCATGTAACATTCAGATTTTGTCCAGTCATGGTTTAGGTAGTTCCATGTAACATTCAGATTCTGTCCAGTCATGGTTTAGGTAGTTCCATATAACATTCAGATTCTGTCCAGTCATGGTTTAGGTAGTTCCATTTAACATTCAGATTTTGTCCAGTCATTGTTTAGGTATTTCCATGTAACATTCAGATTCTGTCCAGTCATGGTTTAGGTAGTTCCATGTAACATTCAGATTCTGTCCAGTCATGGTTTAGGTAGTTCCATGTAACATTCAGATTCTGCTCATTCATGGTTTAGGTAGTTCCATGTAACATTCAGATTCTGTCCAGTCATGGTTTAGGTAGTTCCATGTAACATTCAGATTCTGCTCATTCATGGTTTAGGTAGTTCCATGTAACATTCAGATTCTGTCCAGTCATGGTTTAGGTAGTTCCATGTAATATTCAGATTTTGTCCAGTCATGGTTTAGGTAGTTCCATGTAACATTCAGATTCTGTCCAGTCATGGTTTAGGTAGTTCCATGTAACGTTCAGATTCTGTGCAGTCATGGTTTAGGTAGTTCCATGTAACGTTCAGATTTTGTCCAGTCATTGTCTAGACTACATGGGTCAACTGTTCACCTCATACCTAGTGGGTACAATGCTCATCAGATTGCTGTCTTAATGAATTATGTCACTCCCTAAAAGCCAAATAACTAATTCAGTTGCTAAATAGATGCAGTGTTCATGTGGCATCATACAGTGTTTACCCAAAGTAATGGAACAGTGCAGTTACAGCTGGTAAACTCAAGCAGTTAGGATTAAAGATAAATCTAACACAACCTTACAGAATGTCACATCTTATTTGCTCTTTCCACTTTATTGTAAAAAAAACACTCAGTATTAATTCAAACAGTTAACTGGGAATGATGGTATTGGCAAACAGTTAGACAAATGACACCTAAATGAGACAGGGTAGGAGTGAGTGAGTGAGTGAACACGGTTTATTAAACAGATCACCAGACAATAAGTAAATGATCCAAGACAACAGTAAACAGAAACAGAACACAACCGTATACATCTTTGGCACAATGAACATAGTACAGTGTAAGTTTGTTGGCGGGCAAATATGGTGAGTCAGGAATGGGGACCTGTGAACTTAAATAGGCAGAGACAAATGTTTCTAAAACATTGTCTCTAGAAGCTGTGAGTTACTGGCATCCTCATCATTTTCTGAGATTCTTATATATATACGGTAAATCTCTTTTAAGATGTATATTAGGCCTATATGTATTTTTCTTCTTTTAAATGCTGATTTTATTTTTAGTAAATGTGTTTTCTAATTAAGCATTTTGGAAAGTTTGCTTAAAAAGCTCTTTTTGTAATTCAAATATTTATTTGTTTGTGTATACATATTTTAAACATTAGTTTGACCAAGCTACCAAGTTTGTGCAAATATTATTACAATAAATTGTTGCAATTAACACAAATACAATAAATAAAATAAACACAAACATAAGACTAGATTAGGGAAATTCCCAAATGTTCTTACTCCTCTTTCAAGGTGCCTATCTGTCTATCTCTCTATCTGCCTGTCTATCTGTCTGTCCTCTCTGTCTCTCTCATGCTGTCTCTGTCCATTTTTAATGGTTTCTAGAGTAAAAAAGAAGGATGATGGTGTCAGGTGTCTTGCAGCATCAAGATTTATCACCTAATCCTAACCATAAACCTAACCCTAACCCTGACCTAACATAACCCTAAACCTAACCCTAACCCTAACCTAACATAACTGTCACGTTACGGTCCCCGAACCCTCCCTTTGGGCGTTTGTTTACGTTGTCTGCGTCTGATCGTCTTCGTCTGTGTATCTCCGTGGTTGCGGGTGCGTCTTGTGATAATCCGTCTCACCTGTGGCTCGTCTCGTCATCACGTGGAGGTTTATGTGGTTTGTCTATTTAATGTGCGTTCGTGTGGTGTCCTGTGCTCGTCGTTGTCTAAACGTTCGTTGCAAACGTGTGTTTTGTGTATGTGCTATCCGCGCTTCGTTATATTTGTGCAATAAACGTGACATTCGTCAGTCGCAAGGACTCGTGCCTCGTCCTTCAGCCAGACACCGACGTTACAATAACCCTAAACCTAACCCTAACCCTGACCTAACATAACCCTAAACCTAACCCTAACCCTGACCTAACATAACCCTAAACCTAACCCTAACCCTGACCTAACATAACCCTAAACCTAACCCTATCTCATGCTGGACTGTTGATCAACTTTCATATCTTGCATACCTACACTTCAGTTCTGAGCTCTTTATTATTTATCATGTGCCCTAGCTGATATAATAAAACCCCTTGCATGGTGCCACCCGATGGTTCATACCATCATTATTTTTGTAACTACAATATATCTACTGAATATTGTGCCATAAGTTTAAAAGTTGTTGTACGGTTAACTTATACCTGCAGTCCTCAGGGTAGAGGACGGCTCTGCGTGTTTTCTGCATACCGATGAAAAGCAAATGTTATTAATTAATTCCCTATTAGTTATTAATTACTCTAGCACTATGGGGCATATGGGTTTAACAGTGAAGGGTTCAGAATGGTGATATGAGGGAAGTGTACAAGATATACCCTAAACTTGAAAGTATAATTTGCAACCTGGTATTCACCACCACTTAAGTAGACTACGTACCACTTAAGTAGACTACGAACTACTTAAGTAGATTACGTACCACAATTGCTGTTTTGAGGTCATGTGGATAAATTGCCTGTTTCTTGTTGAAAACACCTGTTAATGTGCTGAAACTTATTTAATTAAACACAGGTATTATATTTGCACCACTATGTTATAGAAGCATGGTATACTCTTTGAACTTGATCGCTGACTGTGCTAATCTTTTTTGGCAATGATTTGAGCAGTAAGTAATGTTGTCGTCACATTACATTTCTTTGAGAGATCTCAGATGATGTGTGATAGAGTTGTTTTTGTGAATGTCACTGAAGTCTGAGATGTAAGAATTCCCTGCGAGATCCATGACACTATTAATCATTTCCTTTCCGTCTTTTTTTTAAACAGTCTGGTGAACGTTTACCTTCTCCCCACCCCCCATCTATCATTTCCTTACAGCGCTTTCGAAGTGTCGTTTTAGTCTTGAAATGTAGATTTTATACCTCTTGTGGGCGTTTTCTAGGCCTGGGGCAGTGTTGGTTTCTTGATTTTCAGAAGAGTTGCAGTTTAGAATTAAAGTCAAGTAAGGTGTCACAAGAAGAGTGTGTGAAAGGAGTAGATGGCTGAAAAAGCCCTGAATCTGACTACAGATCCTGCACTGAGATACTACTTAGCTACAGTATGCATGTGCCTGGAGGCTCCACCCTTACTTTACAAGACTACCAAGCTGCTTTGATCTTGTGCAGTATGTATAACGTCCCACTTTTAGACACCCTAGAGTCAGTCGTCTCACAGCGTACACTGTGAGTTTAGACAGCAGTATCTGACCACTGTGGTGTCTTCTACTACAGTATAGGGAACTGATCTGAACCAAAGCAAAGTGGGATGAGAAAACATTCATGTGAATATGAATATGCATTTTTAAATTAAACATCCTAGAAATTCATTTTCCAACTTTAACAACAAACCCCCCCCCCCCCCCCCCCCCCCCCCCCCCACAGGTCTAGCGAGTGATCAATGAGAGTTGAAAGACGTTCACTCCTGAGACGTTCAGCGAGATATTCACAAGTGGAGAAATCCCCAAAGGAAATTTGCTTGTAGCAAATCCTTCTGCAGTACACACATGTGACACCACCACCACCCTTTTTATTCACACTCCAAGCATTTAAAATACAGTGTGTGTGGAGGAGGGATTTCTCCAGGTATCTTCAAACACCGTTTTTCTTCAGCTGACTTCTTTTTTTTTTTTAGAATATTCCAGCAATTATAGCCTAATATCTTATTGTTGCATTGGTATCATGAGTGCTGATTACCACGGATTGTAATTTCAGCGCATTACCCTGCCAGAAAAATCTAATGACTCAGAATGAAATCCAAAAGGCCATTTGTGTATACTCCTCAACATGACCTCAGATTTACATTATACGCATCTTCAGAGAGAAGGAGCACAAAAGACTTCCCCCATGTCACAATATAAAAGTCCCCAAAGTCTTTTTTGTTGCTGTGATTCAAAAAACAAACAAACAAACAAACACGCACGCGCACACATACACACATACACACACACACACACACACACACACACACACACACACACACACACACACACACACACACAAAAACAATCTAAAGAAGCCTCATCCTGACTGACAGGTAATTTCTAAGACAGTAAACCCAGTGTACGCCAAGGTCACCCTCTTTAATAGTGACGCTCCTGAAGGGTTGTGTTTCCTACGCACACACCTCTACGTTTAAGAGTGAGATCATACATCACAACAGAACTCGTTTTACTTCATTTTATTTCTTTTTCATGATTAGATTAGATTGTAGCGCCCCCCCCCCACCACCCCCCCATCCTATCTACCTACTTCATGCAAATGAGTCTTTAGTGAGTCTCTGCTTTTAATATTACCACTCTTACCTTAGTTTAGTAATGTTGGGCAAATCTATTACCATCTCTCACTTAAATGTCCCCAAACCAGATATTATCAGGGTTTGGCACACTCAGCAGTCTAAAAACCACAGAAAATCATATAGGAATCCATGCTTACTGATACAGAGACTTAGGAACAGCTGTGCTTGAGGTTAGGCATGAGTTTAGCAGAAACATCTGATCTTACAGTTCTGTGAATTTCAATGAAATAACTATTGCACATTGTAAATCCCAATTGTTTGTGGCTCTCAACAATAATCCGATGACTGGTTCAAACTGGTTAAAGCCAAACCAGATGATATATATCACACACATGTCCCTGTGCTCACAGGAAACCTATTGTTTCTCAAGGCCTTACATGAAATGTAAAAAAATGATCTGCTGTTCAACCTTCAACCTCCCCCCCCCACTCCCCACAAATGATATTAAAGATACAATAGCTTCCCAAATGGTATTAAAGATACAATAGCTTCCCAAATGGTATTAAAGATACAATAGCTGGGTGGATTGCCCTGGAATCATATCTTTTTGCAGCCTGCAGACTACTCTACATAAAGCCAGCTCGACAGCTTGGTTTCACAATCAGTTGTGAAGAACATTTATTTTCATGCCAATAATGCAGCCTGTTTCCCCCGGAGGTTGCATCTGAACTCTCTGATGTTAAAGGCATATCTGTCCGATGACAAAGTGTTGACCGTCCATGTTCTCTGTTCAGTATGACAGTATGTCAGAATCTGCTGCTTCTAACGGCTGTTTGAGCAGCCTGTGTGGACATGTGTGGCTCATGCAGACACAGTGATGAGTTACAAATATCCAAATGATTCTTCATAAAAAGTGTTCTTTATGATTATGCACTTGGATTCTGCTACCATTCTTTTAAATGGTTTTCAGCAAAGAAATGAACGTTTCTTTGCTGACGTTTCCCTGTAATTCATGGCAATTGGTCTAATGCTATACATCAACCCATTGACAGAATCAATCAAAACACCTACAATGCAAATAGGGCTTGAATAAATTATATAGTGTGTGCAGCCAGACAGAAAATAGCAATTGGTTAAAATCTCCATCACACCAGCACTCTGATATGGAATGATATGTCATGTTTGTAAGTCACTCTTTAGTCTGCATTACCACATGTAACATTAATATGATTCTCATAGTTCAAGCAGGTCTTGGGGAAATAATTACCTTCATGTTAATGTATATGTACAAGACCAATGAGTTGCTCACTACTAAAAATGATATTCCTGAGCACGGACAGGAAAGACCTGATTGCAGTTTTTTTTTCTCAATCTGCCATCTGGATGCCCTTAAAAACGTTGCTTTGCAATTTGCTGTTCTACATGAAAATCACAGTCCACTTCAAGTCATCAAGTGGAGTTAATAATTCACCTGGATTTAAGCTTGTGGCTTTATTTAACTTGACATGAACTCAACTGCAAGGACGATTCAGACACACACGTCTTCACTTCAAGCTTACTTCTTCATATCAGTCTTATCCCACTGTAGTTTTATATCAATCTTATCCCACTGAAGTTTTATGGACCCATCAGGGAATTACAAAATATATTTGCCTCATGACGTTATTCAATATTTCACTAATTATAATATCAAATTATATATGAATGTCATTTATCAATGATCAAATATTGATTTAACTACGATATCATAAAGAACCAAATTTTAACTCAATAGTAAATATTGTTGGACCCCTTCAAGTGTGCAGCAACAAGAAAGTAAACTGCGCTGTAGTACTCTGCAGGGATGAGGTTTCAGAGAAGGGAGCTGCAGTATGACTGAAAGGTGTGTGTGTGTGTGTGTGTGTGTGTGTGTGTGTGTGTGTGTGTGTGTGTGTGTGTGTGTGTGTGTGTGTGTGTGTGTGTGTGTGTGTATGTTATAATATCCTTGATGTGAGACTCAGGGACCTGTGTCTGTCTCATTTTCTTTCTATGGCCACCACTCTCCAGGCAAAAGCCATTAATGATATAATGATATCTCTAGAGAAAGAGGGAGCATGACTGTATCAAATAGCTCAGTTTGACTGCTGAAGGACTTTTATTTTTATCTGTACTGCCTTATTTATCAACAAGCAGAACTTACCATACCGTATATGTATAATTTACATATATAGTATATATATATATATATATATATATATATATATATATATATATATATATATATATATATATATATATATATATATATATATATATATATATATATATTTATATATATATATATATACTCCCTGGAACAAGATGGTGTGGAAGTGTTCATATTAGTAGATACTGAAGATTTCTAGCCTTATCTTGTTTCTTGGGTTTATTTATTTTGTATATTTTGCTCAAATTGATTTATTTGGGAACGCCGAAAGCTAATGAGACAATGTCCAGACAAGGAACAAGCACAAATAAAGCTGGATTAAGAACCTTGAAATCATTCTGCGTAGGAGTGTAAGACTTAAAGCAGACTTTACTGCAAGACACTTACGGGTTTCTTAGCAGCATGGCACCAGGGAAGAAGTCAAATTCAGAAATGATTAAAGTGAGTAGGAAAGTGAATATCAGTCGTATCCTTGTGAGAAGAGACACAAACACTTGAAGGAAACTGACTTGTTGCCCCTCTGTGTGAACCCCGAGTTAGAAAGGCTCACATTTAAAAATGGGTTAACTTCCATTTTATTTTGTGTAAACATGTACCTTGTGCACAGACCTCTCCTCTGTTTCATACACACACTCATTCTCTCGGCTTTCTGTCTGTGACACTATTGAGTACTCTATAGCAGATGTGACCTTCTGTGACTGCAATTAACCTTTACATAGCATACGCTCTCTCTCTCTATCTGTGTGTGTGTTTGTGTGTGTGTGTGTGTGTGTGTGTGGGCGTGTGTGTGTGTGTGTGTGTGTGTGTGTGTGTGTGTGTGTGTGTGTGTGTGTGTGTGTGTGTGTGTGTGTGTGTGTGTGTGTGTGTGTGTGCGTGTGTATTGGCTGAGTGGGAATTCTCAATGAAAATAACCTTTCATGCATAATTAGTAAATATATCTATTTTAACACCATTCTATGGTTTCAATGCATAGGGGTGATAAAATAAATATCCATATCATAATTATTTCGTGCAATGACATAATCTATAAAGTATATAACATTTATTGATTGGGCTAATTGTTAACTCTAGTAAATGTTAACGGTAATAAATTTTAGTGACTCAGTGCTTGGTCAGCAAGATAATGCTCTTCCCAACAAACCGATGTATATGCTAATGTATGAAAGCATTTGCCAGTGCTTAAGTGAACAATATTGCTCTTTTGTAAGGTCTGTGGGTGTTCTGGTCACACATTTACAATTCTCTTGGATTTAATTACTGGTAACATTAAGCTTTATAGTATTTCAAGCATTTGTTTGATTTTATGCTTCCCACTAAAAAAAAGGAGCTTAGGTGTAGGAATACATTGCCAAAGAAAGAGCACAGTAAAGTTAAAATGATTAGTGTAGATTACTGCAGTGCCGACTAGGGCGAGCTCCCCGTCTCTGACCTTAAGGAGCTACATCAGGTAGAGCCGCTCAAATGCGGGGGATCTTGTCCACAGCAGACCGTGGGAACATACGACCACCGGACTCACGCAATCGTGCACGCGCGAACTCACGCACTCGCGCACGCGCGCACTCGCACACTTACGCACTCGCGCACTCACACACGCGCGCACTCGCGCCCTCGCGCACTGGCTGCCTGTTCAGCCTCGCGTACAACATAAAGTACCTCGTCTATTTTTAAACCCTTTCATGGTTTGACTCCTCTTTAACTTTCCACCCTCCTTCATCCGTATTCTCCGCCACGTCCTCTCCATTCTCCCAGCACTCGTTCACTCTCTGTTCCTCGTCCCAGGCTCCGCAGCAGAGCTGAAAGGGCTTTTAGAGTGGCGTCTTCTGAACCCCGGGACAGTGTTCCCACCTACATACCTGTACTTTCACCTTCTCTCAACACGCCGAAGAACATTTCTTTCCGCTTTCCTTTACCGTGACATAATTACTGCATCGTAGCAATGCAATAACATTAACAGTTTTATTCCCAATTATTCATACATTTATTTGATTGTCTCTGTTATTATTATAGTTATTGTTATTACAACCACTAAATAAATCAATAAAAATAATGATATTTTTCCTACTTCTCCTGGCGAGGATTGTGGTGGAAGCAGGATGAAAAGATCAGAACTACTCAATTCCCAAAAGATTGCAGCTCCTCACATGGAACACCCAGATGCTCTCAGGCCAGCTGTGAGATATAATCCCTGCAGCAGCTCCAGGGTCTGCCTCTGGGTCTCCATCCTGTGGGATTTGACTGAAACAGTTGTAGCGGGATTCATCGGGATGCATCGTTCTTTAAAGTTGCCCGAGCAACCTCAACTGGCTTCTCTCAAGCTTGAGTAACACCCATTCTGCTCTGAGGACCTCCCAGATTGCCAAGCTCCAACACCCTATTACAGAGTGAAAGTCTAGCAACCTTGCAAAGAAACCTTATTTGCACCACTTATATTTACAGTATTTTTCTGTCAGGTGAAAGGTCTTCCCATAGGTGAAGATGGGGACATAATACTGACCGGTTCACATCCTGGAGAGTTTCATCGTATGTCTAATCCCCTGTTCCACGACCACAAATTTATTCAGGAACTTCAACACTGCTGCCATTGACCCGATCTGTTTGTCAACCTCACATGCAATTCTCCTATCAGTCATGAACAAAACCCCCCAAAAACTTCAGCTCCTCCATAAAGGACGGGTTTCCTCTTTTCACCTGAAGGGACCAGTCCATCCTTTGCTGGGAGAGCACCACGACCTTCACATTTAACCCCGACGCACTGAGGTTCACGTGAGGTCCACCTCACAGGCTGCTAGAAGAACATCATCATACTCAAATAACAGAGACACCATCTCCAGCCCTGCATTACATCCCACCTCTCCGTCCTCAGCTGCAAGCTGATATGCTGTCCATGATAACCACAAACAGGAGCAAAGACAAGATGGATCCTTGGCAGAGCACGCCACCCACGTGAACCACTCCATCACGCCAAGAAACCCAGTGTGTATACTCAGGCTGATCCTGAATCGTGTCCCACAATTTACACTGAGGTACACGATCTTGTGATTTCTCCAAGTCCACAAAGCGCAGGAGGTTTTTCAGGCTCCCATCATGCCTCACAAGACTACGCATCAGAGGATAGTACACGCAGGACCCAAACCTGTAATTATTTAATAGCACGGGTACAGTGATCTGCCAAACAGAGCATTGGTCATTCGCCTGGTCATGGTCACGTGACACAGGTCACGTTTGTCACCTGCATAGCTACTCTTGGTCATGGTCACGTGACATGGATCACGTTTGTCACTAGCATGGCTACTCTTGGTCATGGTCACGTGACATGGGTCACGTTTGTCACCTGCATAGCTACTCTTGGTCATGGTCACGTGACACGGGTCACGTTTGTCACTAGCATGGCTACTCTTGGTCATGGTCACATGACACGGGTCACGTTTGTCACCTGCATGGCTACTCTTCACGTTTGTCACTAGCCTGGCTACTCTTGGTCATGGTCACGTGACATGGGTCACGTTTGTCACCTGCATGGCTACTCTTGGTCATGGTCACGTGACACGGGTCACGTTTGTCACCTGCATGGCTACTCTTGCTACTGTCACAGGTCATCAGCCTGCTAACCACCAGCTGTTCTACTCCATGTATCCCAGGTCCACCCTGGACTGTTTACCCCTCCGCAGATCTGGTGCTCTTTATGAAACTCAGTTTATTGTGTGGTCTGACGTAAACTTGACACAGTGCATCAAGCATATTTGTGTGTTTTTGTTTATTTCTTTTTGGTAACAAAGGTGCAGAGTAGAATTTGGAAATTTAAAATAGAAAATATATCATTCACATTCACATCCCCATATACATAGCATGTTCTAGGTTAAAGACCAGATTATTATATTTGTGAAATATGCACAGAAATTACCAATTTGAATTACATCAAAGCGTAAACAAAGACAACGAATTGCTTACTGTACTCTAACACGCCTGTCATATCTACTAACTCCTTAAAAGGGGTTAAATAGTTTGAGCAGAGCAAGGAAGATACTAAACTGTGAGGTTTTATTAGCCTACTGCAGTGGGTCAGGTAATGATACACCTAATGTGCTAAGCAGTGCAGTCCATCTGTATGTCATGGGTCATCGGCTGTCCTTCTGGAAAGCTACCGTACTACAGAGCTTAGAGCCAAGCCAACAGAGGGTGCAGGAAAAGTGCTCCTGTGGTTTAAAATTTAACACGCTGCATCTCTGTGCCAAACTCTGTGAGATTTGTTCAGCTGTCAGAAGTCTTGGTATGTTCAGTGTGTGTATTTTATCTTACCATGTTGCATCTGCAACAGCACTGGTGGTACAAAATAATCTACTTCTTAACAAATGTAACAACTTTTTTTCATGTTTTGTGGTTTTGCCACATTGTTGCAAAAAACAAATAATGATCTATCTAGTGTAAACACAATAACGATAGCTAATATATATCAATATATTAATACTAATAATATTATTTTTGCTACAAACTGCCAAGCACATGTGATTGTTATGATGCATTTTTTTTCTGTATTTGCTGTTTGATATTAAAGTGGCCCTGTTTTTCACTGTACCTTCAGCTCAGTGTGATCACTCACAATTTTCCAGCCAGTACGTGAAGTCGGCACCAGCGGGGAATGTGTGTGCAAGAGTGTGCGTGTTGAGAAAGAGAGGCAGGTACCGGTCTCTGGAGCATCATGGCTGCCGTTTCATTTCAGCAGGAGATAAAGACAGACGAAAAGGTCTTTGTCTCCGAGGTAAAAAGAAAGGTGGTCCACTAGGGAGTAGGACTGGCAACAGAACAGCCTCCGCACAACAGGAGGGCCAACCTCACCCAGGTGTCCCAGTGTTCCTTACACTTGATCCTGGAGAACTTTTATTCTACATTCTCTCTCTCTCTCTCTCTCTCTCTCTCTCTCTCTCTCTCTCTCTCTCTCTCTCTCTCTCTCCCTCTCTCTCTATCTCTCTCTCTCTCTCTCCCTCTCTCTCTCTCTTGATCTCTCTCTCTCTCTCTCTCTCTCTCTCTCTCTCTCTCTCTCTCTCTCTCTCTCTCTCTCTCTCTCTCTCTCTCATCTCTCTCTCTCTCTCCTTGTGCTTACCTTGGTGTTTTTGTTTGAAATTGAGTGCTGTTAGCTTTCGCTCTCAAGCTGGATAATTAGCATAATAGAAGGAATACGTTTGCAGGTATGGTTGTGTGCTCAAACTCAGGAGGACCAAGCTTCGTTTCTTGGCCACCAGACAACTTTTATCTCAGACTTTAATGTAAGTTTTCTTTCGATTTTTATATTTCCTTTTAAAACTTTTAAATAAATTTACATCCATCATTAAAGCTCTCTATAAACGCTATGATTCACGTCTTAACCATTTCCATTAATTTTTAGCCATATCTGCATTTATTTCTAATGCTTCCCATGAAGTAAATTTTGCTACCCCGAGGCACAACATTTGGAAACGTTCCCACAGCAGACCGATATCTGTGCCAGATGTACCAGCCACATTTATGACAAATAATTCCTGCCTTGGCACGCTGCCAAAAACAGGTTGGATAAGCTACTGATATCAGAAGCTGAAAAACCAATGCTTTGGTTTGAGGCTTATGACGGTTTTGCCTTAGGTGAAGCAAAAATGATCACAAAGTTGTTTTTCAAAGAGGAGACCTGCAACATATTTAATTTAGTTAAGTGCTTTCATGCATGTGTCGTTATCACACTTTTTCCACATACTTTTACAAACATGCCTGACATTTACAGTTGAACATTATCGTATTCTCTTACAAATCTCTGTTAAAGCAGAGAGAGCAATGTAACACTAGATGTTAGGATCAGGTATAGCTTCTGCCCGCTTCTGACAAAAATTACAAATGCATTTATATACAGATGTATTTAATGAATATTCATACAAAGAACATAATATGCAAAATGCTAGACACTCTTAGCTAGAAGTGGTAATACGGCTAAACTCTAGAGAATACATTATCATTTTCAGTGGTCCGGGTCAGATTGTAATTTATTTGTAACTTATTGAACTTATTTATGTGCATTTATATGTAGTCATCAATTCATTTATCATATGTGAATTAAGACCGATATAATTTATTTGATTTTTCCATATTAAATTTGGATGAATCTATTGGATTTCTATAGAAGTATATGGCCCTACTTTTCCCATGTTGAACCACCCACTGCTGTGTCATCTAAAGATGTAAAGATATAAAGACCCTGGCTGCTCTTTGGCCATTCAGTGGTGTATAGTGTGATAACAGTGAGCTCACACAGGGCTGCATGTGCTAATCTATAACTTCACTTATAACTTTAATCTTCACGCAAGATGTATTGACCATTCTGAATGGCTCCAGAAATGAGAATAATATTGTAAGGTGATAATCCGTTTCATTTTACTGTAGAAGATAGCGCTACAAGTGACAAAAAAACTATGATGCACACGCACATCTTTTTGCATATGTATTCTAGATGCTTCATGATAATATGAATGATGCTGTTATCAGTGGCCCAGCAGAGCTGTCAAACATACTGGCACGAGATGTTTATGTCTGAGCACAGCGTGGATACCATAATCCTCATTATTTTCTGAGGCACATTATTTTTTTATGCATTGGCATTATCAGTGTTTGCTTTGTTTTTTGTTTTTTTTCTCTCAAAATGAGGCAACTGAATAATTTATTTATTTTTTCTGAACAGATTTGTAAAGATGATACGTCAGGCCGATATTCATTCTTCAGCTGAGTGCTCTGGTATGTTTGTTTGCGTTTATTTTTACGAGAAGATGTAATCCCATCTGGGCTTAACGCCTCTCATACACGATTGCATGACCATATGACATTCCCAGCAGATCAACATTGTATCAAGAAATTTAGCTGTGATCCTATCTAAATGACTGTATCGTTGCAGGTATCTGTTTAACATCATTGCAGTAATGTTGCAGTAATGTGTTTAAAACAATTTCTCATACCTTAGATGAGCATTTGTTAAGTTTGTTAGCTTTCACGAGGCCATTAAATGGGTGGACACCTTTCTTGGGGGTCACATTTACGAAGGACTTCACTCTTCCTTCAAGGTTGCATCATTTCAGTCCCTTTCCTCTGATTCTTTGTAGGATCAACTTAAATGTTGAAGGTCTCAACTCCTCTTAAGTGCTGTTAAGATCTGTGAAGGGAGCCATACTGTGATTACACTTAGACAGACATGTTACAGCTTTGACCGCTTCATAATATTTTAGAATGTATATCTAAAACTCCTCACGTAGTTTTACGGCTGGTAAAGTCCCCTAAACATGGAAGCGTTTAAAGGGTACTGCAGTGTGTATAAAAGGCAGGTATCACTTTGTAAGTCACTCTGGATAAGAGCGGTCTGCTAAACACCTTAAATGTAAATGTTAATGTATCGGAAAAGCAGTAATACCAGTCCTGGCTCTATTCCAGTCCTGGATCACTACAGTTCTGAGTAATACTGTTTTTCCTATTCTGACACACCTATGTACCTTCCTGATATAACTGATATACCAAATTATTGTAATTGGTATACATGATATAGCAAATTTTACTCAATGTCCTTATAGCACCTAATTTGATTCATTATAAATTTGTTTTGATATACATGATTAGTTTAACCAAAAAAAGAGAACATGATAGATGAATCAGTATTATGTGGAAAAATACCTGAAAACATTACTGTTAGTGGGCTACATAAACAACAGGGTATTTAAACTGATTGGAGTAATTTACAGTAAAAGTTAAATTAAAGTCTAATTTTCCAGTACCAACCCCCCCCCCCTTCTGTGAGCGAACTATTAATCAGACTGAATCATGTGATAAATTTATTAAGTAAAATAACTAATTCTTGTTTTTTTGGTTCTGTCCAATCAATGTTTCCTCTCTGATCAGTTTTAGGCCTCAGTGTTGATGCTGAAGCCAGTGGGTGGATATGGCCCATCAACCCCCAACCATCTCCCCCTGAGCCCCCAGTACTGATGGTCTGATGGTCTGATGGCCTGATGGCCTGATGGTCTGGTGGTCTGATGGTGTGAGTGTCTGGTCAGGGTGTACGTGTATGTGATTGGTTATTGACATTAACCTGCTGTGTGCAGAGTCTGTTACTTTGTGCATAGTCATGCAAGGCAAGAAGACGGCAGATCGGATCTTTCTTGCATAGCTTCTCCTGGCTCAGCCCATGGACTGGAGCGGCGCAGAACCAGAGTGAGGAATAAATCTCCTGCGGTTCCCTACAAAGACCTCTCTATGTGTACCTCTATTGTGTGTACCTCCACGGTGTGTACCTCCACGGTGTGTACCTCTATGGTGTGTACCTCTATGTGTACCTCTATGGTGTGTACCTCTATGTGTACCTCTATGGTGTGTACCTCCACGGTGTGTACCTCTATGGTGTGTACCTCCACGGTGTGTACCTCTATGGTGTGTGCCTCTATGGTGTGTACCTCCACGGTGTGTACCTCTATGGTGTGTACCTCTATGGTGTGTACCTCCACTGTGTGTACCTCTACGGTGTGTACCTCTATGGTGTGTACCTCTACAGTGTGTACCTCCACGGTGTGTACCTCCACGGTGTGTTCCTCTATGGTGTGTACCTCTACAGTGTGTACCTCCACGGTGTGTACCTCCACGGTGTGTTCCTCTATGGTGTGTACCTCTATGTGTACCTCTATGGTGTGTACCTCCATGGTGTGTACCTCTATGGTGTGTACCTCCACGGTGTGTACCTCCACGGTGTGTACCTCTACGGTGTGTACCTCCACGGTGTGTACCTCTATGGTGTGTACCTCTATGGTGTGTACCTCCACGGTGTGTACCTCTATGGTGTGTACCTCTATGGTGTGTACCTCCACGGTGTGTACCTCTATGGTGTGTGCCTCTATGGTGTGTACCTCTACGGTGTGTACCTCTACGGTGTGCACCTCTATGGTGTGTACCTCCACGGTGTGTACCTCTACGGTGTGTACCTCTACGGTGTGTACCTCTATGGTGTGTACCTCTACGGTGTGTACCTCTACAGTGTGTACCTCTATGGCGTGTACCTCTATGGCGTGTACCTCTATGGTGTGTACCTCTATGGTGTGTACCTCCACGGTGTGCACCTCTATGGTGTGTACCTCTATGGTGTGTACCTCTACAGTGTGTACCTCTATGGCGTGTACCTCTATGGCGTGTACCTCTACGGTGTGTACCTCTATGGTGTGTACCTCTATGGTGTGCACCTCTATGGTGTGCACCTCTATGGTGTGCACCTCTATGGTGTGTACCTCGGTCCTGGTAATGGGCTGAATAACTTTTTGATGTTTTTTTCTTGTAACCATAGCAGAGCCCTTGGATGTTGTGATACAACCCACAGAGGATATTTAGGGTTATCCCAGCACCACACAGAAAACAAGGTGTTCTGCTCACCTCTCAGCATGGATAATCATCAAAGTAGTAGGCATTTGCATATTCTTGGTAAAAAAATTTAATACAATTAAAAAAGGAGAGTCCATAAGGCTCTGCAAACATTGCTGAGAGCTTGTAGAGACTAAATGACATGATACTCTGACAGGGCACCTACCAGTACCAACCAGTATGGTCAGGTTAAGCAATGTGCACCTCAAGAGCTCGATTAGCTTGTTCAAATATAGTAGCAGTTCCTTAACTTCTAATAGTTGCTACTGAACCTCAGGGTCTTGACAGTTGTGGGATAGTTCAGATACCTGAAACTATAGCATCTTCCTCATCTCTTCTTCCCCAGGAGTGTGGAGAAAACCTCTGGAATTACATGTACATCTTCTACTACAAGATGGGGGAGTCAGTTCAAGAGTTCCTGGGAGGTGGTTTTATCCTATAAATAAAGAATTACTGATAAGAATGGTAAAGTTTCAAGCCATTCATTGAGAGAGTTGATTTGAAATGTTTTGTTTACTCTTTTTCTGCCCAGTTTTCCTGGCGCTGTAGTTCAAGAGCCCCTCCCACCCAACCAGGGAAACAAGGATGGATTCAGCTGAGGAGATAATAACCAGAACTTCCACAGATCAGCGGGACATGTTTGTGCTCTTGTGCTGACAAAGCTTCTCAAGTTTGTGCTCTTGGGCTGACAAAGCTTCTCACGTTTGTGCTCTTGGGCTGACAATATTTCTCACGTGTGCTCTTTTTCCCTGGGTATGATTTTATAGACAATGCTGCCGTGTTTATAATATTTTCAATGTGTTAATCTGCAAGTTGTTGTGCCAACAGGCAGAGGTGAGCTGGGGAACCCAATGCCAAAGATAAGCGTAATGGGAGAAAGTCCCGTGGGTGCTAGTAACACTTTTCCTGGCTTGTCTTGGCCACCACTTAATGTGCTTTTGGGTCGGATTGGAGTGCTCCGTCCATTTGACAGTGGAAACTTCATTGTTTAATGCGTAGCAGCTTGCTGAGATTTGCCAGGCAGGGATGTCTCTCAGGATATCCACTTAACTGGATAGCAGTAGCAGTTACAGGGTGATGCTTTTAGGGTTGGCTTTCTTGGACGGTCTCATGGTAGGAGGTCCATAATGACCAATATGTATTCATGGCTATGAGCCAAACGTAGCAGCATCCCTAGTAGATGCGCCCAGATTTGCTCTAAGGGCATGCTGGTGCGAGAAGAGCTGGCAGACATGTTCTGGGGAGACATGTGCTGATGTAGAGTACATACACTGATACTATAGGACCTAGTTTATATGTACATACACCGAGGTCATGGTTTGTCTGTACTAATAAATATGTAAATTGCTCTGGGGGACACAATATCTGCTAAATGTGGAAATATAACACAAATGACAGAAGCTGTGGACTTGCACATCAAGAGAAAACAAGTTCAAGTCGTTCCAGAGCTGTTTGCTGTTTATTTTTGCTACAAGGTTGCCTCCCAGGGGGCGTGCGTGAGCCAAATACATCCTCTTGGCACTAAACCACACAGTAGAGGAAGCTGTCCCTAATGGAGACGTATTCCACTGGGAGCGCTGGTTAGGATTTCACTTGACCACCTAATTTTAACCCCTTATGAGCCTGTGCAAACTCCGAGATTGTAAAACAGATCACACATGATAGTCTGACCTTCAGGTTGTTTCCCTTCTACAGCGTCGTCCCCTGTAAGGATTGCTAGTATGCAGTTCAGGCACAAGTTCCACAGCGAGAGACAACTCGTCCGTGGGGCCTCACTGACTCTTGGCCATAACTTGAGGGTGACCTCTCGGGTGGACTCAAAACCTGACACACCGTGAGCACAACAACCAGCCAGCCAGGACTTCTCTGTGTCATGGAAGTTGGATCCAGGATTGGGAATGGATTCCTGGGTGTTGGGCCAGGCTAGTAATACCCCCAGAGTGTTGATCGTCAGCTGGAGCCTTTGTTTTTGGGGCAAAGACAAAGCTCTGGTAGTCAGCCAAGTCTCAGCCGTGACTCTTCCCAGCCGACGTCTGCCGTCCTCCTCTTCTTCACCCTGCGGGGAGCAGTATTCAGCATGTGTGGTGAAGTGCTTTCGTTGTGCTGTAGCCAGTGTTATCGTAAGACTCAACATCCCTTGACAAGGCCCTTAGATTTTTGAGTGGGCATGTTGGTGGAGCCAACAGCATGATTTTCCTCAAGGTGAGAAGTAAACATTGAGAATCCAGGGACTGAGAAAGTGCATCCTCGACTGCTCAGACACTAACCAAACAACACCTTTGGCAAAAGCTTGTCTGCTGAATTTTCACTCTTTCCCGTTCACACTCTGACACTCTGTGACATTTGTTATGAACTACCAAGTGCAAATAGAAGCATGGAGGTGTGTGTGTGTGTGTGTGTGTGTGTGTGTGTGTGTGTGTGTGTGTGTGTGTGTGTGTGTGTGTGTGTGTGTGTGTGTGTGTTGGGGGGGGCAAAAAACAGCACACTAAACAAAACAGGCTGTTTATGTTTGGATGGAAAATTTGAGTTGCATAGATGTACGGGTACTGAATAATGTGGGAAAAAAACTTAATATCACCACCAGAAAACATATGTGAACTTCTTGCTATTAAGAAGGTGTAGCTTTCTTCTAACTTTCTTAAAGATAACATTTAAATCCACCATGATTGTCTGCTGTATTGTGTAATTTCTTTGTCTTTAGTTTTTTTCACGTTTTCCATAACCGTCAATCATCTCGGTAGGTAAATTTCGCTTTTTGACCACGCTCGTTCTCACGCGATTCATATATTAACCGCTGTCTCCATCTGCTGGATTATGTGGACTGGCACACAAATGTTGCACCAGCTTTGGCTATGGGACATTAACGCATTATTATATTATTTAAAAACCCTTTAACACATTATTATATTATTTAAAAACCCTTTAACGCATTATTATATTATTTAAAAACCCTTTAACACATTATTATGTTATTTAAAAACCCTTTAACGCATTATTATATTATTTAAAAACCCTTTAACACATTATTATGTTATTTAAAAACCCTTTAACGCATTATTATGTTATTTAAAAACCCTTTAACGCATTATTATTAACGCATTATGATGTTATTAAAACCCCTTTAACGTATTATTATGTTATTTAAACTCTTTAACTTATTATTATGTTATTTTAACGCATTATGCCCAAAGTCAAGGTGTCTCATTTTCCTCTCAGTTTCACACGCACTGCTGAAACTTCACCTCATCGTGTGTTAGTAAACACGAACCAGAACCACAGACGGCGCGGGTGCGCGAGCCGAGCCTCTCGCGCGCGAGGCCCCCCCGGGGGGGGGGGGGGGGGGGCGTCTTCGCGCACGCGCTCCTACAAACGTACGGACGCCGCCGAGACGAGCCGGTTCTGCGCGAGAGGGACGAGCGGAGCGGCGCTGCTGTTCCCCCCTGTATCATGTGACCGCCTTTATTTTTATTTCACTCAGCGGGTCTCGAGTCCGGAGCAGCGCGAAGGTCGGTCCGGTAACCGGGGGGGTCGTCCGAGTAACGTCCGGTTACCGGGGGCGGGTGGTTGTGGGCGACGGTGGTCCGTTGTTGTTGTGTTTACATGAACGGCCTGCTAGCTAGCGGCTAACGGGCTAGCGCTGTGTGTGTGTGTGTGTGTGTGGGGGGGGGGTGTTCAACCTACACGGGGATTATCACACACCACCGTGTGACCGGTGGTAAATAATCCGGTTTAACACACACACACGTTATGAAGACACCGGGCAGTGTGTGGTGTGTCGGTGGTGTTGTGCTGCCCAGCTGCTCACACGACCTGGTCGTCTGTGTTGTTGTTAGCTAGTGGTGGCTGCAGGGAGACCCAGATCAATACATTAAATTAACCCCAGAAACGTGTGAAATAAGATGTGTGTGTGTGTGTGTGTGTGTGTGTGTGTAGTGTTGGAGGTTCAGGCTGTAGCTGGGTGGATATGTTACACTGGTAATCTCATTATTGTGGGTAGTTTAACTAACTTAATAGCAGTCTAGCTGGGTACAGACGTGGTACCCTAACATAAAAACACAGATAAATCCACAGTTTTATCTGAAATAGTCGAGCAGTAATAAAATAAATTGACACTCGTAATTGTTTATTGCATATTGAATAAATGTAAGATTTTTGCTTTTGATTTTTATACGCAGCAAATATTTTAAATAATAAAACATTTGGAAACAGTATGGACACAAATTCTGTGACGCTTAATGAAATATTATGTTGCACAACCTATATAGGCAATTAATGCAAACAAGTGATTCCAGTGAAACTTCAACATCTGTTAACCACGTTTCACGGATTTAAAGCTCCAATTTAGTCTCACCCCTTTAAAGGGACAATCTGCCAGTGGCTTGTCATTATGCATTTTAGCTAGTTTGAGTCTTTTTTACGTGTTTTCAACAGTGCAGTCATCCTGGGTTTTCTTACATGGAGCGTGATGTCACTCAAAAAGTGACGGGGGACACGGTCTGACACTGACGTACCTTTGTCCTGTTGTTTTCTTTGGCTCTGTCTATCTTTCTATTCAATCTGGGACCGATTTTGCTCTTGTGGTCACATCCAGGGTGTTGGCCACAGTCCCATGGACTTAAACCTCTTAATTCTTAGCACTTTCTTTACTCTGTTCTGTCATATTAGAGGTATGCAGGTGTACAGGAGGTAGTGCTTTTTATTTAATCACTTTTCAGGAGGACGGAAGCATTTCAGTGAGGTGTAAGGTTACCATATTTTTGATGTCTGGATATGTGCTGTGTTCTGTTAGCCATTTGACCTTTAAATTTACAAAGTGAGCACTTCAGCAGAAATATAATACCAGGTAATAAATGCATAGTTTGATCTTTGAACAAATGAGCTAATGAAAGATTACCCGTTATCTTTTATATCTCACCGCATTAATAATAATAAACACGTAACTGTAGTAAAACCCCAGGCTGCAGGACATGGGCCTATATTTAGGGTGCAGGCTTCATTCAGCTATTGGTTTGTCACAGTGAGAAACAAGGATGCTAAATCAGCACAAGTCAGTCAACACATTACCATAAGATGGTGACTTTTTTCTCCACACAGATAGTAGAGCAGTTTAAGGCTAATACTTTGCCTTGTCTCCACACCAGCTTGTTGCCATGGTATCTTATAAGAGGCTGAACCCAGAGGAGGTGCACTTTTCTGGTGCTCCTCTACTGGAGGCTCCTCCTGATGATTCTGGGGACAGTGAGGCGAAGGCCGAAGATCCAGAGCTCCCCCTGCTGGCCCGGAGACCACGGTGTTCCTCAACCGCCGCTCTTATGACCCTGGGATGCCTTATCCTGGTTGTTCTTGGAATCTGGCTATTGGGAACTGCACTGTGGCTACGGAGTCCTTCTCAAGATGGATATAAACCTCCATCACCAGCGGGCCCTTCAAGCAGGTCCAGGGGCCAGGGTGAACCGCAGGTGCAGCCGGAGGCTTGCTACCTCATTGCGGAGGCTTGGAGGTTCGACTGCTACCCGGAGAGAGGCGTGGTGGTAACGGAGGAGATGTGCCACGCCAGGAACTGTTGTTTCGTGCACGACTCAAAGGCCCGGCTGCCTGGGCAGAGTGGAGTACCGTGGTGCTTTTATCCACCAGACTTTCCGTCTTATGAGCTGGTGTCCATCGATGACGTGGAGATGGGGTATAGGGGGAAACTGGTTCGCACACAGAAGACCTACTATCCTAAGGACATAGAGACGTTACGGTTGGATGTGCTGTTCGAGTCCGACAACCGACTGCACGTGAAAGTGAGTGAACTGGTTTAGATACAGCCCTTTTTTTCCCCATAATGTTAACATGCTAGGTTTTGTATTAGTTAATCTACAAGGATGGTTTATGTTTTGAATGAGCTAATCTAGTAGGATGGCTTGTTTTGTATTATCTAATCTAGATGGATGGTTTATATTTTGGTATTTCTCTCAGTTGTTCTTACCATCATCTCTGTATTTCAGATAACAGACCCATCAAACGAGAGGTATGAGGTGCCCATTGATGTGCCTGTGGTCAAAACAAGGGCTACAAACCCGATATATACTGTGGAGTTCACCAAACAGCCGTTCGGGCTTATTGTCAAGCGGAAACAAAACGGCGCTGTTGTGTGAGTGTTCTGTCTACAATTACGGTTGTTCTAGAAATGGATAATGGCATTTTTGGCAAAGATTTTGGGCCAGTCTGTCAGACATGAGTTAATCAAAGCTTTGAACTAAATGCCAAAAAAAAAAACCCAACTAGGCCCATTATAATATGAAGTGAAACATTTAAGAGCTGTCTAGAAGAAAGAGGAACAGCCTGTGTAGAGCCACACAGAAGGGAGGGGGGAGGGCAAGCAGCGCTAACATGTTACCAGCCCTGTTATTTGTCCATCAGGTTGAACACTACCGTGGCACCACTCTTCTATGCGGATCAGTTCCTGCAGATGTCCACATCGCTGCCGTCCGCTTTCGTCTACGGCCTGGGCGAGCATCGCTCCCACCTCCTGCACGACGTGCAGTGGACCACGTTCACCATGTGGGCCCGTGACGCAGCGCCCGTGGTAACCGCACCGTCGTGATTTCACCGTTGTGACCGCAAACGGAATTAAATGTCTCGGACGTCTTTGTTGATTGACTTTTTCATGCACGGAGCACCTCGCTCGCACAACTAAAGAAGTTTTGCTCAAAACATCCTTTTTCTGAAACACGCCTTTCCTGTGCAAACTTGGTGTGATTACTTGACGGCCTTTGGGGACTCTTGTGGAAATTCGCTTAAATCCTCTTTGGTCTTTCTCTTATCTTGTAGGAGCTGACTAACCTCTACGGCGCTCATCCGTTTTACCTTCTCATGGAGTCCGACGGACTGGCGCACGGGTCGTTTCTTCTCAATAGCAACGCTATGGGTGTGTTAACGCGCAGGCACCTGCGGAGAGCTAGTTCAGGCCTGGGGGAGGAAGAGCTTCCTGTATAAATACAACATGCATGACGGAGGAGGCAGATGGTTCACAGACGTATTGTGGAAAGCCCCCCGCCTCCACTGTTTTTAGAAACTGGGAAGTTGATTTAAAGTTCAGCATTCCTCCCAAGTGAATCTGGACCTTGATGGATGGTGCATGTTTAGTGTGGTCTAGAATGTGGCCTTGTTTTTAAGTCTGCGGGGTGAATGAATGAATCGATTGAAGTGGGGACCCTCCAACGCACATTTATATTGCTCTTTTGTTTTCTTGGGAGAGACTTGGAAGGCTAACTTACTCCCAAATCACTTAACTACACTTTTTAAGCATTTTATTGAAGTATGCATTGGTTTTATATATATACTATATATATATAGTAACAGTCCCTTATCATAACTCAGTTCACAGCAATAGGTGTTGATTTCAAAGATTATTTTGTGCTGTATGTAAAGCAGGCCACACGCACATGCACACACACCCTCACACATACGCACACACACACACACACACACACATGTTCATGCACATGTCTATCAGTAATTCCCCTTATCTGTATGTTTATGATTGATGGACTTTGTGCAATAATACCAGTAAATCATGGGGACGAGGCTCTGGGGTCTTGCAGGATCTGTGCTGCAGGTGTATCCTAACAGCTGGGGGGGTCTGTTTCAACATGTTTCTGCATATTGATTTGTAAATGCCCCCCCCCCTCCCCTTCTCCACAGATGTGGTGCTCCAGCCAGCACCTGCACTCACCTGGCGTACAGTCGGGGGAATACTGGACTTGTACGTCTTCCTGGGCCCTGACCCCACCTCGGTGATTGGAGAGTACCTGGAGGTCATAGGTCAGAATTCTTTGCCTGTTTTTTTAATGTATTTAGAAGCGTCAACACACTGATCTTAGCCAGCACACCTGAAGCCAGTCTGCAGTTCATCTACACCCCCCTTTTCTTTCTTCACAGGAAGGCCGGCCATGCCTGTGTACTGGGCACTGGGCTATCACCTCTGCCGGTGGGGCTACGACTCCAGCAATAAGACTTGGGAGGTCGTGAAAGAAATGAGGAACTATGGCATTCCACAGGTACTGGGTTTACTAGTCTTCAGTGTGTGATGTGTGTATAAAACACATAAACTTTCATTTTTCTTCCATCCATTATCTGTACCGCTTAATCCCGCTAGTCGGGGTCACGGGGGGCTGGAGCCAATCCCAGCATCTCCGGGCGAAGGCAGGGTTAATTTTTCTTAATGTCCCTAAATTTTAAAAAGCCTGCAGGGTCCTCGGCCACAAGGCTCAAGTAACAGGAAATCGCTCATCAGTGTAACAGGAAATGGGACTTTGAGAGCGTTGTAGGGGAGAGCTTGCTAGTTAATCCTACCGGATTGATGTCTCCATGTCTTTATCTGTGCATGCTATCTTCAGGCTGTATTGTTAAGAGCAGATCTTGGAACATCTCTGCATCATGTCTGCGTCCTGCATTGAGACGTCTAGTAGACATCACACCAATCTACAGCATGGCACACTTGAACATGACCCATTTGATTATGATGAGGCCATCTGTTCAAACCTTCACTGAAACGTTGAGGTTGTTCTTTGGATTGCACTCTTAGGAAACATCCTACGTTATCTAGTTTACTGCAGGTAGCTTTATAAGATTGCGGCTGTCGACTGCACACAAGCAATAATATGATTGGGCAGTACACATCAAAAATGTCCTCATTTACCCATTAGATAGCCAGAAGTCCATTTCATGTTCAACTTTATTTGCTTACTTCGCTGAGCTACCAACAGTTCAGATGCAGCGTGTTCATTATTGGCTAGAAATGCATGTCGCCAACGATATAGGTTGTTTTAATGCAGCACGTTAGTCGCGCAAAAACTGTGTCCTTTTTCAGGTAATTTAAGCACGAATACATAAGTAGTACAGGCATTATTGGACCATGCTAAAATGTCACATTTGTTGGAACCGCCTCTGATGTTCATTAACATTAATGTAGACCAGTCCTCTTCTTTGCCCAGTCCTCTTCTTTGCTGTTTGCTAACGGTCTGTCGCCATAGTTGTCATTGACAAATGTATGTACAGTCAGTGGCGTGGGGCACGTGGCAGTGGAAACGTAATTAAATGGGTCTATCTAAATAAAATCACAGCAAATACTGCGCAGTGTGTTCTGTCTACACAGCACGTAAATGACAGCTGCTATAGTGTTCGTTTGGCTTTTAGGAAATGTTTTAGGGAAGAATTGTTTTCATGTTTCAGGATGTACAGTGGAATGACATTGACTACATGGACAGTGCCCTAGACTTCACCTACAACCCCGTGACCTTCTCAACCCTGCCTAATCTCGTGAATGACCTTCACATAAACAACCAGCGCTACGTCATGATTCTGGTAAACACACCGATTCACGTTTGCTTTCATTGTTGTTCTGTTTGGGGCTGGCAGTGGGTATTCGGTGTTCAGGTGTGATGCTAAAACCTCTTTGCCGTTGTTTCACAGAGTTTGCGTTACCTTGCTCTGTCTTCTTTATATGTAAGGATCCTGGTATCAGCAGTACTCAGCCAGCTGGTTCTTACTGGCCTTTTGAGGAGGGAGTGAGGAAAGGTGTCTTCATCACCAACTCCAGTGGAGACCTTCTCATTGGGAAGGTATGGATCAGCAGAAGACAACGGGCACACACAAATAGTACTTTTAGTAATTCTGTCTCTAAGGGATCACTTAAGAAATGCGTTCCTACTTTTCCTGTTCCGAATGGGGATTGAGTCCTATTCTAAACCTAGACTCTCTACTCAGGTCTGGCCAGGACTCACGGCTTTCCCAGACTTCTCCAACCCAGACACACACGAGTGGTGGTACCAAAACCTGCAGAAACTTCATGACAAAGTTCCGTTTGATGGGCTGTGGATTGTGAGTTAAGATTGCAATCACAGTTACCTAACGGCCAACCTGTGACTACACGCGTCTCCTAACTGCCTGTCTCTCTCCCAGGATATGAATGAGCCATCCAATTTTTTTGATGGTTCTGTGGATGGCTGCCCTGAGAATGAATTGGAAACCCCTCCTTATACACCAGGTGCTTGTATATTCCAGTAGGTACTATAAGAGTGTTTGATAAACACTGTATAACAGAGTCTTCATGTACCTTTGGTTGTTTGTGGTTGACGTAGGTGTTCTGGGGGGCACTCTGAGGGCTAAGACAGTATGTGCGTCCGCACAGCAGAAAACCAACTCTCACTACAACGTACATAGCTTGTATGGGCTCATGGAAGCCAAGGCTTCAGCAAGGTACCACACATACACACACACACGTTTCTATGTGTCTAGATGAATACCTAGAGTACTCTTTTTGAGGGCCTCAGTTTAGTATTGTAACTTCTCTTGACGTTTGGTTCAGGTTTGGCATTGATTGAATGACTTTAATGGGGTGTGAGAATATGACACTGAGCAGTGATTGTGCACTCCATCGTTAGTGCTTGCACACTCCTGGAATCTGACTGATTGTAAGCTAATAGGTTCTTGCTAACAGGCTGTGTGTGTGTGTGTGTGTGTGTACGTCAGTGCTTTGAAGAGGATCTTGGAGAAGCGTCCGTTCGTGATCTCTCGCTCCACGTTTCCCAGTCAGGGCGTGTACTCTGGCCACTGGCTCGGGGACAACAAGAGCGGATGGAAAGATTTATACATGTCCATTCCAGGTGAGCAGGTGAAGGATGGTGAGGACTCTCCCTCACACGGGGCCTCCGCACCCTCCACACACGTGTGTGAGACTCGGCGTCTCTCTTTCCTCACCCTCCACACACGTGTGTGAGACTCGGCGTCTCTCTTTCCTCACCCTCCACACACGCGTGTGAGACTCGGCGTCTCTCTTTCCTCACCCTCCACACACGCGTGTGAGACTCGGCGTCTCTCTTTCCGCACCCTCCACACACGTGTGTGAGACTCGGCGTCTCTCTTTCCTCACCCTCCACACACGTGTGTGTGACTCGGCGTCTCTCTTTCCTCACCCTCCACACACGCGTGTGAGACTCGGCGTCTCTCTTTCCGCACCCTCCACACACGCGTGTGAGACTCGGCGTCTCTCTTTCCTCACCCTCCACACACGTGTGTGTGACTCGGCGTCTCTCTTTCCTCACCCTCCACACACGTGTGTGAGACTCGGCGTCTCTCTTTCCTCACCCTCCACACACGCGTGTGAGACTCGGCGTCTCTCTTTCCTCACCCTCCACACACGTGTGTGAGACTCGGCGTCTCTCTTTCCTCACCCTCCACACACGCGTGTGTGACTCGGCGTCTCTCTTTCCTCACCCTCCGTGCAGGGATGCTGACGTTTAACCTGCTGGGAGTTCCTCTGGTGGGAGCGGACATCTGTGGCTTCTCAGACAACACCACTGAAGAGTTGTGTGTGCGCTGGACTCAGCTGGGAGCGTTTTACCCTTTCACCAGGAACCATAACACCAAAGAGTCACAGGTGTGTGTGGGTGGGTGTGTGTGTGTGTTTCTTTACATATATAAATAGACAATGGATTCTGGAAGTACTCGGGCCCCTTGCACATTTTATGAATTTGATTCTGGAATGGGAATAACTACCTTTATTACCCATCAGTTTACACATAATCACACATAAAAAAACATCATTTTTTATGTTTTTTACATGTACACATAAAAACATCATTTATAACTACATGTTTAAATGATGTTTAAAAGTGAAATGTTTTTACAGATTTCAGAAAATGTGTTAAAATTCAGAAATCTCTCCTGTATTCGGGTCCTTTATTCAGTTCTTTGTAGAAACGCTTTTGGCAGCTGTTACAGCTGCAGGTCTCGGATGTGTTTGTATGAACTCTGTCCACATGGATTTGGCCGGTTTGTCCCATGCTTCATAACAAAGCCCCTCTAGATCTGTCAGATTTGATGGTGAATGTCTGAACAGCTACAGGTGCCTCAACGGGCTGTAGGTCAGGGCTTTGCTGGGGCACTCGAGGACATTCGGATACTCATCCCGACACCGCTCACGTGTTCCCTCGCGTGTTCCCTCGCGTGTTCCCTCGCGTGTTCCCTCACGTGTTCCCTCACGTGTTCCCTCGCGTGTTCCCTCACGTGTTCCCTCGCGTGTTCCCTCACGTGTTCCCTCGCGTGTTCCCTCGCGTGTTCCCTCACGTGTTCCCTCGCGTGTTCCCTCGCGTGTTCCCTCACGTGTTCCCTCGCGTGTTCCCTCGCGTGTTCCCTCGCGTGTTCCCTCGCGTGTTCCCTCGCGTGTTCCCTCATCCCTCACCTGGATGCCCATTCTGAGTCTGTCTGTGCTGTAGAGATTTCCTTCCATCTCTCAGTAGTTACCAGCCACTTTTTCCCCACCTCCGAGAAGCGGCTATACCACCATGTTTCACCGTACGGATGGTTTTAGCCGGTGACGTGCTGTCTTTTTTTTCACCTGGCACACTACCCGCTGTAATGGCCAAACAGTTCAGTATTTGTCTCATCAAACCAGAGAATCATTTTCCGTATTTTGCCACGGTGCTTTACGTACCGTCTACCGAACTTCAAGCAGGCTGTCATATTCGTTTTACTCAAAATTAACGTCCATTCCATTCTGCCATAAAGGCCAGGTTTACGGGATGGTGGTCAGTCCAGAATGCATCTTTTTTCACATTGCCATGCCGTCATTACATTTAATCAAGTGTGGACTCATTTCCATTTCACAAATCAAATCCACAGCACAAATTGTGCAAGGGCTCTGAATACCTTCAGAATCCAATGTATATTGTAAACGCTAGAACTAGTCTTATTAACGCAGTCACTGTGCTCAGGCTTGGAATGATTCAATTAAGGAAACATGCTGGAATGAGCTGGACGCTTGCCTCTTTGTTAAGCATCAGGCCTCATTTAAAACCAGCACTCACACATTTATCTGGTAACGGCGTACCAGCGTGCACAGGTGTTGAGGCCTACGTGTTCTGTCTCCCCAAAGCTGAGCGCATTAGTGCAACTCCCCAGTCCACTTTAACTTCCCCCTGTGTTATTCTGTAGGCTCAGGACCCCACCGTGTTCAGTCCGGCGGCACGGGCGGCCATGAAGGAAGCCCTCCTACTGCGCTACTCCCTCTTCCCCTTCCTCTACACCCTCTTCCACCACGCCCACCTCAGCGGACACACGGTTGCCAGACCCCTGTTTTTCGAGTAAGACTCGCCGGGTTGCTGTATTCTCATAACCACAAATGCACATGTGCAGTCCCTCTCTTGTGATTCGTATTGTACATTTTATGTGGTACATATTCTTTTCTTTTGTGATTGTTACAGATACCCTTCAGATAACAAGACGCATAGCATAGATAAACAGTTCCTATGGGGGAAGAGTTTATTGGTCACCCCAGTTTTGGAGCCTGGTGTGGATTATGTCGTCGGCTACTTGCCCAAGGGCGTCTGGTATGACTTCTACACGGTCAGTCTCATTTTCCTGTATTTCTGCACTTATCCACACAGCCAATTTCATGTTGCCAGAAGTCTGTTTTAGAACCATGGATATTCCTACATTTTTTTGCTGACTGTGTGTGTGTGTGTGTGTGTGTGTGTGTGTGTGTGTGTGTGTGTGTGTGTGTGTGTGTGTGTGTGTGTGTGTGTGTGTGTGTGTGTGTGTGTGTGTGTGTGTGTGTGTGTGTGTGTGTGTGTAACTGTGCTCATCTGTGCCTGGCACTCAGGGCGAATCACTGGTCAGCAAGGGTGAACAGATCAAGTTTCATGCTCCTCTGGACAAAATCAGCCTGCATCTAAGAGAAGGAACGATCACACCTACACAGGTAAGAGTCGCTATATGTGCTGACCCTCTCTGGGCTTTTATTAGGGCCCAATTTGTGTGAAAGATGGCTTTAATAACAACCGACTGGCCACAGGTAAGATCATGGCACAAGATCACTGCTCAGCTTTACATGCAGCTATAGAGAGCATAGGTCAGTTGTGAGGGAGCGTTGTAAATTATGAGATGATAACGCGCATGGTGCAGTAATCCAGTTACCAACGGTGGCACATAGAGTTTCATGTGTTGGGATGTGATTTGAACCTGAAGAGTCCGGTGAGCCAGTGGTGTTTAAACAAAGCCATGCTGTCAAAAAGTGTTGTCAGATTTTTATTATACATACCACTGACAACCACCGCAAACGTATCTAGAAGAATCTTTTAAAGCTGTGATTTGTTATATAATGGTATCATTTTGGATTTGTGTTATTAATGTTATTGAGTAATCTTTGTAAGTTGTAGTTCAGTAGGGCAGTGTGGACAAACAGCAGCGTCCGTATGTTCTTGTGCGTTATGGTGATTGGGGTGGGGGGGTTTGCCCCTGTGCGTTGCAGAGACCCAACACAACCCTGTGGGTGAGCAGCGGTCAGCCCTTGCACTTGATTGCCTGCCTGAGCGAGGAGGGCCTGGCTGAGGGAGATCTGTTCTGGGACGACGGGAGCTCCTTGGACACTTACGAGACTGGCCACTACGCCTTCATCACGTTCACACTGAAAGAGGTAGTGTGGATCATATGACCTAAAGACAGTTACGTTTCAGTACACATTTGTAGGATAGCAACACAGTCTAAGATCTTAAGTTGAAATAGTGTCCATGATGGTCTCGGTGATATTTAGTTATAGGCCCTGAAATGAAAAATTGGCAATTTCAAAGTTTTGTAAAATGACCCCTGCATGCTCATGTTTACTGCATAAAAAAACTTGTGTGTAACTTACTACCGTGTTACTTAGACGAGCGATAATAAAACAGCAGACGAAATAGGGGTAAGACCAAAGGTGTCAAATATATTCACATTCATTACTTGGGTAGATACTGGGTTTAAAAATACTTCTGTAGAAGTTGAAGTACCAACTCAATCTTTTGACTAAAGTAAAAGCGTAAAAATAATGGTTTCAAAAGTACTTAAAGTATAAAAGTAAAAGTAATGTAAGGGGAAAATGTAATTAAGGACAAAAACGTAGGCCAAGTCACAGGGCCCATAGGGCACTACCCCACCTCCCCCCCAAAAACATTTTTCTAAAAGCCATAATGACTAATGTTATTTTAAAATGTCAATGTAAAAAAATACGAATGCACTAAGCTAACTGTTTCAGCCCCATATATGGCCATTAAAACGAATGCATTTTAGTAAAATGCTATTTTATTAAAACAAATATTTCAAAAACCTATAACAGAGCACTTTTGATATAGGCTACAGTATCAGCTGGTCGTCCTGGATCCCAGCCTCCTCGCTGGTGCTTAGTTGGGATATTTCGCTCCAATTCTCGAGTCTGTGCCATGAACATCGTCATACTACGCTACTCATGTCTGCTATCTCAGTGCTAGAGTGTGACTTGACATGTGCGATGGATCGCGCACAAACCAGTAGGGTGTGGGAGTGGTGTATGTTTATACTACTGATCCCACCACAACCAAATCCACATCTGGATGTCATGATTTATCTGGATAGTTTTTTTTTATGATGACAAGCCAGATTGAGAACAGGCCAAAATGAAATAGTAATTTCTAAAACGTAAGGAGTAGAAAGTACAGATAATTGCGCAAAAATGTAAGGTGTAGAAATTATTTTTTATGCTCAATATGTTTTTAGAAACTGTTACAGAGAACAATACATTGTAAAATTTGTACAGGTAGTCATCGGTGTAAGTATTTTGCTTGGTACCGTATTGAATATAATGGTTTTTATAGGAAACATTTTTTATGCATTTATTTATTTTTTTAAATAAAATGTTAACCTTTTATTTATTATTTTTTTGTTCGCTATTGTTATTACTGTTTAATAGGTATATACACTGTTGAAAAGATCTACAGAGAAACAACTTTCTGTTGTTTACTGTGCAGTAAAATGAAGTATTACATTTTGTGGGGAATATTTTACCATTTTCTGCAGAGCACGATGACCTCCAAGGTCGTGCACAGCGATGTGGAGGCCACATACATCACGGTGGAGATGGCTTCATTCTACGGCGTGAAGACCAAGCCGACCAGTGTCCTCGTGAACTCCGAAGAGGCCGAGTTCAGCTACACAGCCAATCAGGTTACAGATCCTTACAGATTATGACAGCGGGGTGGATTGTAGGCCTAAAGGTCATTTGAACGTTGTTGTGGTAACATCAAGTATAACGTCTCTCTGCCCTCTCTGTTTCTCTAGGTTTTGAATGTAGAAGACTTGGGTCTCAACCTTGGTCAGAACTTCACAATCAGCTGGATGTAATCTGAAATGATTTGGTATTGATGGATTGCTAGAACTTGTAATCTATCAGATTCTTGACACACAGTCTTGGTCTGTATCGTCTGATCATAATGCCTCGTTGCTGGAATGTTAATCAAGTGCACTTGGGAACAGTGATCAACTCGTCAATATGTGCAAGAACACGGAGACAATTTTAAAAGTTAGAATTAATAAGTCTGATCTGATCATTGGTCTTTGTCATTTAAAATCATTCTGTGTGTTTACCTTTTTTCTTTTTTACTTGAAAACCAAAAAAAATTTAAAACTGTGAATGATATTACAAACTAGTGTATTTGGCCTAACGTATAGGTCAGGAGAAACATTCATCTAGTGATAATATTTATTATTTTCCAAGCATTCAGGGGAGAGGGCTTGTGCAATACATTTGAAAGGGGAGCAAATGAATCTTCTGAACATGAAATTTCTTGTATAATGAATTTGCAACCGTCCTACTGCAGGCATGTGGGCTAGTGGTCCCCTTTTCCAGAAGAATCCTAGTCATCTTAACAACCAGAGGCAATGACGTTCACACCAACTCTCCAATTTAGCAGAGTTGCTCTGAATTGTCCCGGTCAGTCATAATTTCACGCTGTTGGACTGGGTCGCAGTAGTCTGTATAAATGATTTACTCTTTACTTGCGTTTGATTGCACTAATGTGACTAATGTATTGATGACACTGTACAACTGTTGCATGTTTAAACTTCATGTCCGTGGCTTACAGTTTATGTCTGGGAGGGAGCCCTCCAGTCATTTAAAGTCATCTGGGGGATGGGTGGAAAAAACATGCAACGTTTGTAAGAATTTTTGACATTGCATCTTAGGCCATGAAACACTGTGGGTAATTTTAAAGGCTTAAGGAGGGGTGTGTGTGTGTGTGTGGACCACTTGACAGATGTCTGAGCTTTCGTAGCACGTTGTGCCTTATGCTTCAAAACTGTGATCTTCTGCGCTGTTGTTTTTCTCTCTAGAAGCTGAGAAGAAGCTTCAGAACACAATGAGGCACTCTGCTGCATACACACATGTAGGCATCCAGAGGGGAAAACAATGTGTACAAAGTCTGTATAGGCTAGATTAAGATTAAACAAAAGAGCGTTGCAAGCTTCATGTTTTATTTGCAAACATAGTTTCTTGTTTTAAAACGATTAGGTTTCACATGTTCAAATACAGCGATTATCCTCAGCTGTGTGATGTGCTACATTGTACCTCTAATCACTAAGTAATGTGTGCATGATTTCAAGGAGACTTTTTAGCTTTGAACATTTTTTGCTCAGAATGATATGCATTAAGGTTGTTCCCAAAGATGCCATTTGAATTTTCTGTTCCGTCTTCTGTCTGTCTGAATGTTTTAAATGTGATCGTGTTTAGCTCCAGCAACATGTGCTCATGTTAATTTTCTGTATGCTTTCACCTCATAGATGAAATAAGGTGTGACGATATTAGGCTGAAACTAATTTTAAAGCATAACCACAACATCCGTTCTCACTTTCATCTTATGTTTTGAGATTTATTTTTTAGTAAAATAGTAAGATTTTTGTTCTATTGTGCCCTAGAGTGTGTTCGATTAAACATGCATAGCCTGTTAAGCTAGTAATCACTAATGTGTTTATGATTTGGAGTTACCCTGTAAGCAAACCCTGTAATTGGTACCCTGTAATTAATGTAACATGTAGCAATGATCTGTCAGTAAGCCCTGATTTTTTTATTTTCTGGTAGTTCCTTCCTGTTCTGCAAATCTCTTCTGGAACGAGTGCAAACTTTTCCGTCCTTGGAACTGATGAGGAATCGTATGAGCAAGCAATGAGTGACAACTGACTGGAATATTCATAGCAGCTCTTTAAAAGGAGCAAAAGCTCTTACTCGGATACACAGCAATGATAAAACACCGCAGGTGACACTGGCAAATGTACAACTTTTTAGAACGGAGCCAGGTTTTGTTTCCAAAGGTCTTCTAATTTTCTTGCACAACAGGCTTCAAAACATTTAGTGTCTAGCTCAGGGCATAATCCTAGGTTAAGTAATTTTTATCGCCACATCATTCGCACATGGCTGTCGGCAGGAATCACTCATAAACACACATTAACTCAAGTCAGAGAGCCCAACAACTGTCAAGATCGTCCGTTTTAGAACATATTAAAAGTGTACTAGAGCAAAAATGCTGCGTGGTTTACACATACGGATAACGTAAGCAGTACAAATGTAATGAATATGAGTACGAGGATAAATCCGATGAGTAAAACCAAGGTAAAGGAACATAAACTGAAAATAGTTTCAGCAGGACATGCAACTATATGCTTTAAGACCTGAGGATATTAAATATGTTTTGAGACATAAAACCATTAAGTGGATGAAGTCCATATGAAAACATTCCCATAGAAAAACAACAAAATGCTGTCAGTTTTTGGTCACGATTACAGATTGGCAAGAGCAACTGATTGCGGGATATTAAAGCTTTTTAATGTTGAATGTGAGTGCAGGAGGTCATAAATGTACATTGGCAAAATGACAGATTTTAAAACGGCCAATGAAATCTTAAAACCATTTCTGTATTTTATGGGTAGCCAGAGAGGGGAAGCCATGTGAAACACTCTTCCTGGTACCTGAAGGCCTCGAGCCATTGTGCTGTGTTAATTCATGTTGCATTGCTTGACAGCGTTTAGGCAACACCTGCTCTTGAAGACAACTAGGCTTAGCACTGTGTTCGGACATGCTAAACCAAGCCGAAACTCAAAAAGTACTCAGCAGACTTGCTGTGAAAAGATCCCACGTCAGTTTAAACACACTGCAATGGCGCTGATGTCTATATGCCCATTACATGACATAGTACATGACTCCTCTCACCACTTAAAGAGATGCACCACTACACTTTCTTCAACACATTAACCAGCAGGTGACCCACATTTCCAATGATGTTGAAGAAAGCTTCAACCAACCAAACTGTACGTTGCTGTGTGAGTCAATTCTAAGGAAAGCAGTGATTGGTCAGCATGGAGTCTGTGATGTTGTTAGAAGTGGACGTGGAGTCAAAGCAGTTACGAAACTGGTGCGGAGTTGACAATGTGGAAAAGTTCTTGACTGCAGGAGGACTTGGCGTTGAGCTCTTTCCGTCACACAGCAATGGTACAAGTGTAGAGAGTCACCAGGATCCTTGGTGTGCACGTCACAGGAAGATCGCACTCTCACCCTCAACACCACCTGCTTCACCAAAGAAGCCCAGCAGTGCCTTGGAGTCCTACAGAGGATGATGGTCCATCCATCCTAACCACCTCTTACAGAGGAACCACAGAGACCAGCTGTATCTCCATCCATCCTCACCATCTCCTACAGAGGAACCACAGAAGTCAGCTGTATCTTCATCCATCCTCACCATCTCCTACAAAGTGACACTAAAGACCATCCTATCCAGATGTCTCCGATTCTGAAGTAAGAACTGTTCGGTCCCAAATACAAACCAGTTTGTAGCCAGTATACTGGATCCAAGATGCAAAGCTACCAGCAGTGTAGATGATCCTCCCACACCTACCACACCCCCTCCACCCTCCTGGTGTGTGACAGGAAGTACCACCAGATTCCACACCAGCTTCTTACTGCAGACACACTACTGCCCAAACCAACTTCTATGTTTCATCCCTAGTAAGTGCAAAGTACTTATCTTGGCCCATGGACGTAATTTTGATTTAAAAAGTGGGGGGGACATGGATTCGTCGCTATTTAAATATTTGGTTTTAACCGTAAAAACTGGGGGGGACCAACACCAGCTTTTGAAAAAGTGGGGGGGACATGTCCCCCCCGTCCCCCCCCCAAAATTACATCCGTGTCTTGGCCTCTCTGTAAACATGAGTGTGCACGTTACACAGGAACAACAAACAAAGAGACCACAAGAGGGCCTCATAGAGCTGCCAAACTGTGCAGCTGCAGGAATATGCAGGAAACCAGCTAGGAATATCTGCCCAACCTCAAATGCAAGAAAAATTGAAGACTGCACTCAATCAAGTCCAAATCGACATGTGCCCACACTGTTTTGCCCGATGCAACATGTGTTTTGTTGATAGAGCCATGTGTGACTTCAGGCCATACCTGGGGCAGATCGGTGTGAGTCAGCGAGACGGAACAGGTCCTGTGACACACACCTACCATGCTTTCACTAATACAGCCACACCCGACTGGATGAGCTGTGAACTTTGCTATTGTGTGCCTGCCAGAGAGTTGATCTGAACACGTTACTGCCATTCTGACGCCTGCACACAGAGACGAGCCAGTCTAATAATGCATGAGATGGGCAAAAAAAAGAGTGTGTTGATAGTACTCTTCTAGGAGAAAATGACTCACTTCAATTGAAACATGCTTAACTTCCTGACATGGGAGGGTTGATTCCACAGCAGTAACCCAGCTGGTCCATATGAAACTGCCACATCAAAGCTTTTAAAGCCAGGTCCTTTTATGTTAGTTCTTTTTAAAAGTTATGATGTTATGTCTACAAATAAGAAATAAACACAAATAGACAATCATATAGGCTAACTATCAAACAACATATAAATCTGTGTATCCGATTTATTAAACAAAGGCTGCATTGTGCAACACATTTAATAATTTTTTAAATTGTAATCATCATCAGGTCTACGTCAAAATTGTTGTGATTTTCTGTAGGTATTGGTGGGAGGTTTCATCACTGCATAAATAATAAAGCCTAAACAGAGCACACAGCACAGAATGTGTGTAAGGCTCCCTAAAGGAGGGGGTAAACTAGTGGAGATTACCCCCAACTAAAGGACCTGGCTCCACCTACTGCCTTAAGCCGCATCTAAGTTTTCTGGAGTGAGTTGGTTGTTCGTCTCATGATGTGAAGTCGCAACATCGAGGTGTTGATCATTCGTGGAAACAATTTGAGTTGATCTCAAACGACAGGAGGACAGTCGCTGGTGTTGTGCACGGCATGGCAGCGATTAAAGCGCTTCAGCAGTGGTGTAAGATCCAGTGTGAAGGATACAACGATGTGGCCATTACCAACATGACCACGTCCTTCAGGGATGGACTGGCCTTCTGTGCCATGATCCACAAACACAGACCAGACTTGATGTGAGTACAAAAAGCGTTTGGTTTTTGTTTGGTTTCGTGTCGTTCGTGTTTTATTCTTAAAGCGCAGGTACTGCGTTCAGGGCACTACTGCGTTTATTTGTAAATGTTACATAGTAGAAACTTCGGGATAATCCATGCATTCGAGTGACTGGCTGGAAAATGCAGATTATTATAGTTTGCAAAGCACTGAATGGTAGTCTTTCTCACCAGGGAGTCCCTCGGCTTGGACATTGCCCAAAATCGTTGATTTAATGTTCTACGCGCTTATTTTAAAATGATTCTTGGTGCTTTTATTGTAGAGACTTTGACTCCTTGAGAAAAGAAAATGTTTACGAGAACAATCACCTGGTAAGTATTATTTCGCCTCTAAAGCACCTCTTCTCTCATATATCTTCGTCCATTGCTTTCATACCCGCAGTGGTGAGACATGTCAGCATGACTTGATTTCAGTTTCATTATATAATAAACGTTGAACAAACTATTTATCCTGAAATGAACTCTGTGGGTACTACAGCAGTACTGAAATCCTTAGCTGTATCATTTGAACTCATGTAGGCAACTTGTTAGTATCCTATCGGACACCGAACTACAGGTATTTTTCCATGAATTGGAAATGCTGTGATGGATCAAAACACTGGAAGAATGAACTGGGCTTATTCTCCGGTGTGTAACTTACACTGTCTTTGCTGTCTTGGCTTTGCTAACTAAACTAACTAACCACAGTGTATAAATCGTACATGTCCATTTTCCGCATACTTTGTTTTTGGGCTGCGATTGCTTCTGTCCACTTACTGAATCAGTTATTTCCCCGTTGGCCACTGTCTCCAGTACACGTGTGCGTGTTCCCGGGTCTGGTCTTCAGGAGTAGAGGTGTGGGAACTGTTGGGTGCTTTATGAATCGCTCCAGTAGCATAAATACAGCGTGTAGACTTAATTACCTGTGAAACCGCAGTTGAATTTTGCTTTGCCGGACAAATGTTATGTATCTCTGCATTGCAACTTTTCTTTCCTGTCATGCATCTCTTGCAACTTTGGATATGTCTCGCCATTGTCTCTGTAGACTTAAAGGAAAGGTACGCCATTTAAAGTAGCAAAGAATGTATATCAAAGTGGTTATTATTTTTACATTTATATTAAGTGTGGCTCACATAAGATGAAGAATCAGATTGCTTTTTATTCCTTAAATGAACCAGTTTATGCTTCACATAACTTCCTCCAAATGGATTTAGATTTAGTACAGAATGTCTGAATCATCCAGACCACTAGGTGTCAGTATAATGAGAAAATGACTGACTTATTGTTCCTTTAATGGATTCTTTACTGCTGTCTGATTCTTGTCCTCCAAAAGCCCTTAAAAAAAAAACAACTTTCTGACTCGGTCATTCCCAGGGTGAACATTCCCCCTGTTGTTTCAGTGGTGATTAATACATCAGCTGTCATTGTTTGTGTGACCTCTCTGACTGGCTGAGGGAAATGGCCGACAGACCCCTTGAATGTTGTTCTGTTGCCATGGAATTATTATTTTTAAAGATTTGCAGTTGAGAAAAAAAAAATGCTGGTGTCAAAGGTCATAAATCAAATGCATTCTCATGCTTCCTGTCTCCTTCTCAAGGAAATGCTGACCCGGAATGGCACTGCCAGATTATTCTAACATTAAAACAAGGTATGAGAGGAAAAGGAGAGAGACAAGCATGTAAGCACTTACCATAGAGAGACAGCGGACAGGCAGCTGTAGAAGGATGTAAAAGTCCTCTGGTCATTTGATGTGATGGGAGGGCCCGTGATGGGGGGGGGGGGGGGGAGAGACCGGCCCTGTGGGGGGGTTACCTGCCCTGTGTCGTCTCTTTGGAGTGCAGTACGCCAGAGCAGCCTTCTTCTGTCCAGGAAAGCCCCGGTACTGTATATTTGCAGTTCATTAACCAAACCGTTGTAAAACGCATCAGACGTGTAAGAAGAACTCCACAAGGCTGATATAGCTGGCCATACTTCCTGCTCACCTGTCCCATATCTTATCTGGACTGTAGGTGTAAATCTGCAGACCTGGGCTGCCCAACCATCAGGCCTGGTTGTTCCTGGATGGAGACATGCACTACACCTGGCAACTAAATGGTAGTTAGAGTAAAGTGTGCTGTAGCTAGCTCATTCCTACTGTGTGCTAAACCTTCAAGGCTCCAGTAGTGGTAATCCAGAAGAGCAGAGAACTTCATAGCATCTCGGCAAAATAGGTTCTGGGTTTGGGTGCAGTGATGAATGAATGCTGACTGAATGTTGTCATCGTAAGATACTTGTACTTGAGGATTAATCCTCAAGTCGTTTCACTCCCTGTGAGAGGGCTTCTCCTACACTTGTGAATGGACATCTACAAGACGCATATAAATGAAAAGCAGCAATACGGGATGAGCTGGGAATTTCTCACACAGTTAGATCTTTTTAAAAATGTGAAAAATGAAAGCTTGTGAAGCCAATGTTTACCGTAAGTAAATATTACCCAGTACAACCTGGGTGTGTTCTGTCTTTAGCAGTTACCAGTGGTTCTTGAGCTGGTGACCATGTGCAGATTTCTTCATTTGGAAAATTGTTTTCATCTTTCTCACCCAGCATACTGATTACCCTTTCTTACACACACACACTTCCCTGAACAGCCCCCTTTCCCCCTTGTTCTACCTTGGTTGCATCTTACCTTTTCTACTCATGTTGGGTCTTGTATATTTTGATCCCTTGTGATAGTGGTGTTGGCCAGCACTGAAGGAGAATATGGCCCAGTGATCACCTTGCTGTGTTTGGTGGTGAGATAAACACGAGATAAGCAGGAATGTTCTTCAGACATTCTTCCCTCATGTGGGAAAATTACACCCTGAGCTCCCACATCATGGAGAGGTCATAAAATGCGCTGAATTAACAATGCTGTTTGTTTAAGTTGATTCTGGGCCAGAAATTGTCCGTCAGGGCGAATGATAAAATGACACAACGCTATTGGTTAATTTCAATTTTATCCCCCCCTTGTTATTACTAGTAATATTTTAGCCTTGGTGTTGGAATAAAAACTGAGACATTAGCATTTTTCTGAAAGTTTCCAGTAAACAAGGCACGTCTGAGTCTTAGTACAAGTGTTTCAGATCGACACGGCTCAGTCACGCATGGTGTGATCAGGAACGTGAACCTGCAAGTGCCGTGAAGCACTTGGCTACGTTTCCTGTTTCTCGTTATTTAGCTCGGCCCCAGTCCTGTCGACGGCTGAGGAATTGGGCGGCTGCACAGACGACCCTAATGGACAGAGGTGTCCAGGGATGTCCCGCTCACCACTGGTGGTCAGCTTCACGTCCCGGTCCTCAGCGTCTCTGCTCCCGTCTCTCTCTTCTTAGACGGTCTTCTCAGACTCTGATTAACTCTCTCAGACTCTGGCAACAAAATGCGATTTGACACATCTTACCAGACTAATTACAGGGGTGCACCAATCTCACAGTTGTAGTCTTCTAACCGGATAATTGCATTATTATATTGTTTTGATAACGTAATTAGGGAAGCGAGAATGGTACTCACCGGAAAAAGGGTGAAAAATTGGAAAAATGTAAAGGTCAGTGCATGTTACCCAAACATATGTTGCCCAGAAATACTGACAATGTTCTCATTATGCAAATATTTTCAGCGTAGAGTGGGGTTAAAGCTGCCGTGGGATTTACTCTTGAACTTCATAATAGTGGGTGGACTGACCAGAGCTTTACTTTCAACAAGTCTTGAGTTGGCATTGGTGAATTGCTAAATTCTCATCACGCGCTGTGTTGTATTAACGCACGGTGTGTATTGTTGTTGATGTCGTAATGATCCGAGCCTTATGAGAAGCAAAATGGAAAAAATAATAAATTGCCAGAAGCTCTTCGCATTACCACAGGAAGCTTCCGGAAGACTGCAGTCTGCATTTGGACATTCTACTTTCTGATGTTGCTTATTTAGATTGGCTGCTGGAGGTTGGGTGAAACCTGTGTGAATACTTTCTGCTGAACTGTGAAGGGGGTGTGTGTGTGTGTGTGTGTGTGTGTGTGTGTGTGTGTGTGTGTGTGTGTGTGTGTGTGTGTGTGTGTGTGTGTGTGTGTGTGTGTGTGTGTGTGTGTGTGTGTGTGTGTGTGTGTGTGTGTGTGTGTGTGTGTGTGTGTGTGTGTGTGTGTGTGGCCTGAGTGTATTTTCTGAATGTAACAGTTCTGAAATCGAGAACTAAAATGTGATGCAAACATCCACAGTGTTTTGTGGTGGTTCTGGAAGACTGAACTGTGGACCCCCCCCCAGGTCAAACCAACCCAAACCTGATGCTACTACTGCATTCACTACCTACTCAGCTCAGTTTTATTATAGTCCTATCCAGTCATATACAGGCAAGCTGTACATTTTGTAACATGTTCATTAGACCTATTTTATTGTTTTAACATTGTGTGTCATGTGACATGTTGATCCAATCATGATCGAGTGATAGCTTTGTTTTAAACACTTTTACCACAGCTGTTATGAGAGCTCAGCCTGGTCTCGAGCAGTTACCCGGACAGGCGGGGTATTCATGACGCTGGATACACGCCCTTCATCATTCTCTGAAAACAACAGCTCCAAGTGTTTGCATCCAGTATGCTGGATCCATGATATGAAGTCCCAGGCTGACAGCATTTCGGTCAAAATGTGTTGCCTAAAATTCATAATGAAGTAAAGGCTGAACTTTTAAAGGACTTGACCAAAATTAATTACTTTAAGCACAGATGGTTGGACCTCCCATGCAATGGAGAGAGCTCGTCACAATCACTGCACACACCATTAGCAACAACTGGGTAATTGCAAACGCGCTGTGACCATTCGTTAGAAATACTACAAACAGACCAAACGCCACGACTCTTCTCACCACACGTGTGAAGCCTTGTGCATGCTGTCAAACTGGCATCACACAAGGGGACGGGCATTAACCAGTTGTCCTGGTTTTTAGGCAGAGAGAGAAATGGTCACTCTTCCGTCATGGTGCAACTGCTGTGGAATCTGCGCGAAAAGAATGAGATTCTACAGTTTCCCTCACACCAGCCGAATCAGGAAGCAGCCACTAGGGGGAGTGCTTGAACGGGGCCGTCTTTCCTCACCTTCTGTTTTCTCATGCTCTTCCTCGTCCGCTGTGGCCAAAGGCGTTTGATGTGGCTGAGAGGGAGCTGGGTATCCCCGCCCTGCTGGACGCAGAGGACATGGTGGCCCTCAGAGTCCCCGATCGTCTCAGCATCCTCACCTACGTCTCGCAGTACTACAACTACTTCCACGGCCGCAATCCCAGTAAGGCGCGCCTGCGTGTGCCTGCGTGTGCCTGCGTGTGCCTGCGTGTGTGCCTGCAATGTACTGCGATACATTGGTGGTTGCCTTTTTTTTAATCCCTCTCTCCATCTCCCCCTTTTTTTACTTATTCTTTCTCTTGCTGCCTGTGTCCATCACTCCGTATCTGAAGTTGGGGGCATGGGTGCCGTGAAAAGGCCCGCTGAAGAACCTAGGGAGGAGATACCTGGCAAGAGGAACCAGCCAGTCACAGCCAAAGTCTTCGGCACACCTAAAGCACACACAGAAAATACGGTGAAGGGAGTTTTTGGAACCATATTTTCCTGCTTTCTCCTTGACATGAATGCAGTATATCAAAACGTCTGGTCTATTTCTCCTGAGATGGTCATTACATTTGTCATTAATTGTGTGAAGCTCAATTAAATACTGTTAATTGGTTTGGAGTAAATGTCCTACTGTGTTTGTGCGTTATTTTGCAGAGGGAGGTCCTGGTTGAGCGCTCCAACAAACCCGGCACGCTAAGCAGCAACTGCAATGTCTGCAACAAACATGTCCACCTTGTGCAGCGCCACCTAGTGGATGGGAAGCTCTACCACAGGAACTGTTTCAGGTATGTTGACCCTTTGTTATTAACCATATTTATCCCATATGTTTCTGCTATTTGTCAAATGTGACACATCTGTGTTTTTTTTTTGTTAATTTATTTTGGTTGTTGGATGGTTTGATCTGTAATGCTTGCATAAGGAAGTGCAATATCTTGAGTTCCTCCTGGAACGTTGAGTCTGCTATGCTGACGCATGTCGTCAGCCACACGTGCCATGACTCATCACTGTTGCCAAAGGGATGACGCTCTGGGAAAGTCCTTTTTTTGTTTAGAACAAAATGCTGCGAAGCTCTGGTAGTGAAGAGTTCTATTCTGTGGTTATTTGACTGTTTTATGGTGATGTGCACACTACCCTCAGGGAGATGAACATAATCTGTGTTAAGCAAATTATCATTCTGGTGGTTTCAGTTACATACCATTTTATCTTTTGAATGTCATTTTAAAGTCTCCCGGTGAACTCCTGTGCATGTGATCTGCTCTCCAGCAGAGTAAAAAATGGTTATCTAGAAGAACAACACCAAGATGGAGAACTTTAGATGTGAAGTGTTATAATAATAAAAAAAAAGTACAATGTTATTAAAAAAAAGTTCACATGTCAAAACATTTTCATTAACATCGCATTTTCCGCTATAATGAACATTCACTATCTTTTAGTTCTCTGTTGCTTTACCCTTTCTTTGTAGGTCTTTGTTCGTTAATTAAACATTTATACCCCGTCTTTCCTTAGTTCTTTGCCCATGAGGTACTTGTTGTGCCTGGTTTTGGTTTGTTTTCTAAATTGCTTCCTGACTAAAATGATGGAGGTCCACTCAGATGTGTACGTCTTAATGGAATATGTAAAACCGTAATAATGCTCATCACTGTAAATCTGGGGAAGTGCTTTCTAAATTTACATTATTGCCCAAGTCCAATCCAAACAAACACAGTAATGAATCATAGTTGTTTCTTTGTGTGCTGTGAATGTCCTGACCTATTGCTAATGTCGCTGTCAGCAGTGTATGCTGATGAATCAACACACACAATACTGCAATCATGGAGTACGCTGGTCAAAATAACGCCATCACATCCAGTGTTGTGCTTTAATGTTTTCCACATATTGTGAGGTGCATCACAATGTGTAGTAACATCAACCAAGTATCTAGATTGAATTAAAGCCTTAATTTCTTTAATCATTCAATAAAACTGTAATCAACAGGTGCAGTGAGTGCTCCAGCATTCTTCTGTCGGGCACATATAAACCTGGAAAGGAGCCCAACACGTTCATCTGTCGAACACACCAGAGTACACACAACCCTCCAACCCCTCAGCCCAGACAGATCTCACTGCCCCCGCGGGATACTCTACCTACGCTGACCCCAAATGCCACGCCCACACCACATGTCACACCCACCACACACGCCACGCCCACCATAAATGCAAAGTCCACCACAAATGCCACACCCCCTGTCAAGGTCACCTCCACTGTAAAGGTCACATCCCCCACCAGTGCCACCCCCTCTGTCAAGGCCACACCCTCTGCCGAGGCCAAACCCTCTGTTAAGGCTACACCCACACCTTCTTTTGAGGCCAAACCCTATGTCAAGGCCACACCCACACCTTCTTTTGAGGCCAAACCCTATGTCAAGGCCACACCCACACCTTCTTTTGAGGCCAAACCCTCTGTCAAGGCCACACCCACACCTTCTTTTGAGGCCAAACCCTCTGTCAAGGCCACACCCACACCTTCTTTTGAGGCCAAACCCTCTGTCAAGGCCACACCCACACCTTCTTTTGAGGCCAAACCCTCTGTCAAGGCCACACCCACCCCTTCTTTTGAGGCCAAACCCTCTGTCAAGGCCACACCCACCCCTTCATTTGAGGCCAAACCCTCTGTCAAGGCCACACCTTCTTTTGAGGCCAAACCCTCTGTCAAGGCCCCACCCACACCTTCTTTTGAGGCCAAACCCTCTGTCAAAGCCACACCTTCTTTTGAGGCCAAACCCTCTGACAAGGCCACACCTACACCCTCTTTTGAGGCCAAACCCTCTGTCAAGGCCACACCTTCTTTTGAGGCCAAGCCCTCTGTCAAGGCCACACCCTCTTTTGATGCCAAACCATCTGTCGAGGCCACACCTACACCCTCTTTTGAGGCCAAACCCTCTCCCAAGGCCACACCCACACCCTCTCCCAAGGCCACACCCTCTCCCAAGGCCACACCCTCTGCCTATGCCAAACTCTTTTCCCCAGCTGTCCACTCCAGTCTTCCTCCATCACCTGCTGACTTGGGAAAGGCCTCCACCATATCCAAACCAAGCTCCCATTGGTTGGCTGGAAAGTATGGTCCCTCTACCCCTACGCCTGCTCCCCGTTCTAAGCCCACACTGGCCCATTCTGCTGCCCTGGCCCCATCCATGAAAAGCCCCTCAGATCGAAGAACACCTGCCGAGACCCAGAAACCCGTGAGCAGCACAGCTGTCAGGAACCAGGAGGCAAGACAAAGGTGAGCAGGACATTTGGGGTTAGCGGTCGCATATCTGACCTTCGTCACAGGGAGCTTACTGGCCGTGACTGGACAGACGCCGTCCCAGTGAGTCATGAGCGTCTCCTGCAGGTTTGTGGCTACAACTGATCACTGTGATATCTTGACAGCAGAGTAGTTCTGACATTACACCTTCTCCCACTTGCTGGCCATGCATCACATCAGGCTTGCTGTACTGCACAGGGGACATGCTCATGCGTTCAGATGGCCAGCAGAGCTATTCCTCTGGTCAGGGGGCCAGACCTCTTCGTAATGGGCATGATCAAAGGAATTGCTCTGAAGATGTATTTTAAAATGCAATCCCTTGTTTTACCAACAGATTCTTTGAGGGGAGCAGTAGCTCGGGGAGCACTGGTCCAATCACCAGGAGCGTTCTGGCTGGTCGAACCAATGAGAGCGTAGCCCTGCCTGTGGTGACGGCACCAGCAGTGGTCGGGACCAATGAGAACGCACGCCTACCTGTTGTGACTGTAACAATGGCCATCAAGACCGATGAGAAATCACGCCTACCTGTGGTGACCGCGCCAATAGAGATCAAGACCAATGATAATGCACGCCTGCCTGTGGTGACCTCACCAATGGCTGTAAAGACCAATGAGAACGCGCGGCTACCTGTGGTGACCTCACCAATGGCTGTAAAGACCAATGAGAACGCGCGCCTCTCTGTGGTGACCTCACCAATGGCTGTAAAGACCAATGAGAACGCGCGCCTCTCTGTGGTGACCTCACCAATGGCTGTAAAGACCAATGAGAACGCGCGCCTCTCTGTGGTGACTGCACCGGCAGCAGACCCACCCGTGGCGGTGGTGGCCCCAGCCAGCGGGCGGCCGGTTAAAAGCAGGGTTGTGCTGCGTGTGGGAGACTGGGCCAAAGACAGGGAGAGAGACAAGGAGAACGAGAAGGAAGAAGCCAAGTCTGTCATCAGCAAGATGGTGACGGTGGAAATCGGAAAGAGTAGCAGCCCGGCGCGGATGCCCGCTGACCTGAGATCAGCTCCAGCTAGGTGAGCGCTGCCTCCTTACTCCCCCCCCCCACTCATGCCATTGGTCGCACGCATCCATGAAAACATCATGTCACTAAGTTTGTTTTGACCAACAATACCATTGGTTCATTTTCTCAGTATTCATATCTAACGTACAAAAGCTTAAAGCGTTAACTAGAAATTGCAGGAACGGAAGCAAAGGACAACGGTGGCGTAAATCTGGACCTGTGAAAGTGAATAGTCCTTCAATTTATTCATAAGGAAATATTTCTATAGGCTGGATGGTATATGTTCACATGCATTTGTTATTTAAAACGGCTGTCAATATCAAACTGTTTCACACAACAACAGGCCTTACATTAAAACCCGCATTACAGTCAACTATGTTCATATAGTGCTTGAAATCAACAGGGGATTTAATCCTCCTGGTTGGTCTGAGACTCCTGTGTAGGGAGGCTCAGCTTCATTCCTGTAACTGGAGTTTGTAGTGATTTCCCTTCTTACTAAACCTGCTAATTGGAATCAGGTGCATTTTGAACAGGGAAATCCCTGAAGTCCCTAAACCGTGCTGAACAATGACCTTCTGAAACACCGTGTAGTTTCCTGTGTTGGCCTCAGGGCTATCTTTCCTGTATTTCCTGTAATGATGTCTCTGTCCATCAACCCATACTGCCACTGCCCTCTTGTGGAATCCTGGTGCTAATACAACTCTTATTCCACTGTTGTGTATAGTAGCAGTGTCCCCTGGGATACTGACTGCACAGGCCCTTCTGAGAAACCACTGCACAAGGATTCAGGACAGAGCCCGGCTCCAGCATCGGCTAAAACACTAAGCTGGCTTGCTACCAAAGAAAAGGACAAAACGGCTAACTCGCTGACTCTTGTTAATAAAGGTAGAGCCCTTCAATCACATCAATGACACTTTTGTATTCGCCTACATAACAACGGTGTTGTGTGTTATTTGAGTCCAACCTGATGAACCTGACTGGTCTGCAATTTTAGAAGCAGACGCAACGCCTGCCGACTGGAGGTCTATGCTCAAGCCTGTGGCCAAAGATTCAAAGTACGTTTTTCCACATACATTTAGTTCCCGCCCGTTGTTCTTATGATGTCCTGCAAGCATGCTTGTTGTTTTTTGTGAATGGTCAAATAATTAGGCCAAGAGTCTATCGCCTCACGCTTTTCAGTTTACCATCTCGTAGTTTTTTCTGTGGAAAACATTTCTGACTTTCTCCTGTTTTGTAGTTTTTACTGGTTTTTTTTTTTTTTTAATCTTCTGGGATTGGTTGACTCTCCAGATGCTCTGTCCTTCCCGCTCCCTCGCGCTTGTTGATTGGTTGTCTTGATGTGCGTTCTCCTCTACGGCGCACGAAACCAGCGCCATGTCGCGTCTGAAGGAAGTTTCCCTCTCAGCGAAGACCAGAAATACACCCCCTCCCCCAGACCCCCCCCCTCCCCTCCCCCTCCGTGTCCCTCTTTAATGTTCACCTAGTCGGAGGTGAGAGGATAGTTGGCCCACATTTCACAGCTTATTGTGAAGTGGAGGAATTTAACACTCCTGCCTTTTTCTTTCTTTCCTTCCCCCCACATTTATTAGATCAGCAACATCCAAAGACACACAGCCAGGCTCAGGAAAATCCCAGGCTTCTGGGCCTGCTCTGGCTACCGCTAGCCCTGGCTTCACCAATAACACACAGCGCAGTTCAGCTTTGCCCAGCCAGGTTTTGAATGGGACTGCACCGTGTGGTAAGGCTGAAGGTAAAGCCCTGAAAAAATTTGTATTAAAAAAAAAAAAAAAAGAAAATGACAAGCAAGGTGTGTGTGATGCGTTTCTGTCAAGACTGAGTGCTTGTGATTTAATATTTACCATGGCCATGTTTTCCATCTCCTCATCTGTCTCTTTGCCTTCTTTCTTTTTGTTTGTCTTTCTTAGAAGCCAAGAACAGAAGCATCGCAGCACTTTCAGACTCCTCGTCAGGAACAAACGCACAGAAGATGGCAAAGGTCTGTGTCTTCTCTCAGCTGCTGTTTCTCGGTTGGGGCAAACACTTTTTTTCAGCTGACCCCTGTAATTAAATTAAACTTTGAAAAGGGACTTGTGCTCCATTTGCAAGTGTAGCCTAAACATAATTGAAATTATTTGACATTCTTGTGACATTAAATCAAGTAGGTTTTTCTTTTCCTTCTCAGTGTTACACTAATCATGCACGGTACTTCACTGTACTGTGAATGTGTGTGAATGCAGTCAGCTGGCTCCCACTAACTGCCCAATGTTGTTTGCGTTAATACAGCCTGACCACATCCCCAAAGAGAAGATCCTCCGTGAGCTGAGGGAGATTGAGGAGAGTCTGGACGAACTGGAGAAGCAGGGAATCGAGTTGGAGAAGCAGCTCCGACTTTATGAGGAGGGTGGGTGTGCGCATACACAAACTACACAAACGGGTGGGGGTGGATGGGGTGGGTGGGGGTCTGTGGCATGCATTTATATCCTATAGAATCCATTATGTGCCTTCCATGGCTTTAAACTGTGAAGTGTGTAAAAAAGTGTAAAAGAAACTGGAATCGGATGGTCATGGACAGCATCCTTATGTGTTGTTCCAGGCTTCCGCTAGTCACACTTCTAATACCATCTCAGAACGTAGTGTCACGGCTCAGAATTACATCTTCACACCAGCTGCCTGGTTTATTTTACAATGAAGGGTTAAATTGCACATGATTACAGTAATCAGGCAAAAGTATTAGTGTCCAGCAGGTGGCGGTATTATTCCTGAACTCCATTATGGGCTACATGGTGCACGTTTGTGTCAGAGCCATGAAATATGGAGCGAACTGAAAACGAACCCAATTAGTGAGACGCACTGCCATAAAGCTAATTCATAACCCACAAATAAGGCACGATTTCTTACAATCACTAAACAAGACTTGAAATATTTGTTTAATAGCTGTAGGTTTATTAGGTCTTGGCTTATAACGTTTAGTGAGTAATTACAGAGCTCAAATCAAAGAGGGCTGAACCACTGCACCGTGCTCTCTGCTCCCTAAGATGGGTCCCGTGTGAAAGAGTGCTCTAATGGGTGAAAACGGACCACAATGGAGTAAAGGCAAAACGAGACATTAGGGAGATCGTTTTTGGTCCAGGTTAGGAAAGTGTCTGGGTAAGCCGTTCAGAGAGAAGGTACCAGCTGAGGTCAGAGGGTGAACAGATCACTCTTCCCACTTGACTCGTGGTAATGGTACGGTTCACTTCCAGAGGGCAAAGGGGACGTGTTGATGAACGACTTGATGGTGGACTGGTTCAACCTCATCCGAAACAAGCAGGTCTACATGAGGCGAGAGAGTGAACTTGTGTACATGTAAGTACATGTTGTTTGGGGGAAACTGGGTGAGGCTCGAGGGTTTGGCCAAGACTGTGTGAGCAGGGAACTGAGACGTGTTGCAAAATCAGCTGTTTAAAAAAAAAAAAAAAAAAAAAAGAATGAAACCATTCAAGAAATAATCACGTGACCATCTCTGTGTGGCAGAGGACGAACCCAGGACCTAGAAGAAGAGCAGCCCACCGTCGAGGCAGAGCTGCGGAAACTGATGGAAAAACCAGGTCAAAAGAGGATAAAATAGTTGTGTGTGTGTGGTTGGCAAACAAACAACCACTTATGGTGCTTATAGTGTAGCGGCGATGTTGATCGTTGTTTGTTCTTCTTTTCGTATGAATGCGTCACCATAGAGCACCGAAAGACGTTTCGAGACCGGAAGCGGGAGGAGGAGCTCATTGCCAAACTGGTAGAAATAGTCGATGACCGGAACGCTATCGTGGACGGCCTGGACGAAGACAGAATAAGGTGTCCAACATTGTTGCTCTCTGGGGGGTTTTTTGGTTTTGTTTTCTATTAACTTGGCAGAAACCTCTGGACAGTTCTGTTGCAGTGACATGTGATCTAGGTGTTGTGTCAGTGTATTTAAGTAACAGGCTGTGATGCAATTTCATCGTGGCTTTGTTTCTTGACTCGAGCGTGATGGATTAGCCATAATGAAGGATAATTGCAATCTTTAATCTAAGGACATTTGCATTTAGGAATCATGTTCGTTTCATCTTCCAAGCTTCTGTATATTTGAGGACCATAAATATTTGGACAGCGGGCCTCTCAGTTGGTTCTTGCACAACAGTGCATCATTATGTTGTACAGAATGGCACAACAAACCTTAGAGTTAATACTAGATGTGGCAACAAAAGTGGTTCCTTTCCAACTATGTCCAGACCACACTATGCACATACACAAATAACACGCAGGACAGAGGGGGCCAGCAGACCTCCTGAAGTTCTACAGGGTTTAGCAATCACACACCCAACTCTAATATTCAGACCTCACTGAAGGGCCATGTTCACCTGGGACAAGTGTGCTGTAACTCTGCATGACGGTTGACCTCCTGGACCAGATCACATTTTAACACATTATTTGCACAGAAACTGTAAATTCATAACCTGCCAACATTTAAATTGATGCTAAAGTTAGGTTTTTATGCTGGTTCCTATGCTGGTATTTATAGTTAGACAGTATAATAACTTTCAGATATGTTTAATCAAGCGAAGACTTCTCACCAGAAAGCAGAGCGCTCTCTCCCTTTGTTTGTTTGACCTTATATCGTTAACTGTCTTATTTGATGGAAATGTACATCTCCATTCTACTGCTCTATTTGATGTCAAGCGTGCTTAATGTCATTTGGACTGATTGGGATCTGCTATTTAAAGCTTGTGGAGGAACTCTTGATGGTGGTAATTAAACTTTGGAATTCCAGTTGGTTAAAAGTTCAAGCTACAGTCTTTCATCTGAGAACTTTTCACTGTAGTCTTTTATAGTCTTTTAGTCTTTTAGTCTTTGTCAGTTTGTTTAATTTCTTGTTTAATTTTTGGCTTCCAAAGGGAAGAAGAGGAGGATGAGCAGTTGAACAAGATGATGCAAGACCTGGGTAAGAAAAGTGTGTGTGTGTGTGTGTGTGTGTGTGTGTGTGTGTGTGTGTGTGTGTGTGTGTGTGTGTGTGTGTGTGTGTGTGTGTGTGTGTGATTGATTTAATATGTGTTAATTCATCATTTTGATACCTTCTAAAACGTAGAGAATATTTAAAAAATGAACTGAAATGTGTCCAGGTTTGTGTGCGTATAAAATTATATATAATTAGACACTGTATTGCCAAAAGTATTCACTCACCCATTCAAATGATCAGAATCAGGTGTTCCTATCACTTCCATGGCCACAGGTAAAATTACACACCTAGGCATGTAGACATGGCCAAGACGATCTGCTGCAGTTCAAACTGAGCATCAGAATGGGGAAGAAAGGTGATTTAAGTGAACATGGCACGGTTGTTAGCAGTTCTGAAGACAAGAAGGGGTCCAACCCAGTACTAGCAGGGTGTATCTAAATAAAATGGTGTGTGTGTGTGTGTGTGTGTGTGTTCACAAATTCAGTAACCCGTCAGGAAGGTGTTTTCTTCAGTCAGCTGCATGCGTTTTCCATGTTCCACATTTAAGAATGTGTGACTTCTCTCTGTGGAATCATAAATACGTTCTCTGCAAACTTCATTAAAGAAAGATGGAGCGGAGTCTGTGTTTAGAGCAGGTCCCACAGAGCAGTCCGGTCTGTTAACAAACAAGTGTCATCAACAAATCATCAACAAACAAATATTTGCTAAGTGTTTCACTCGAGTTTTAAATTGCCTTCCCAGACTGTGTTTTTCTTTGCCAACACGGCTATTAGGTTTCTATTTCAAAGACGAATGAACTGTCGTGATGACATACATGACTGAAAGTAACCTTAAAGTATTTATCTTGGGTCTGACAAGACACGTCACATTCCAAACTGAACTTTTCCAGACTGCTGTGCGTGGACAGTTATGTTTTTTAAACGTTTATGAAAGTGTGTGCAGATTTTGGTGTGCGAGTGTTTTAGGTTCGACTCGTGGCACTAATGGTCTCTTTTGAGCTTCAGGAGTTTAAAGGTCTTGCATTTTGTTTCGAATGGGAAAGTTCATAAAACGAGTGTCTTTTTGGGGTGCACCTACGTAATGTTCACCGCCCCCGCAGCCAGTACTCAGAAACTTCACAGATATCACTGTGTTTATGTATTCAAGTCCTAAATGTGAGTAACAGAAGATATGCATCCCATTTATTTTGATGACCACTAATGGAAACAATTACAGTCTAGTCATAGCTAATGACTTTTGCTTTTTAGAGCTGAAAGATGTGTTAATAAAATGTATAATTTACTGGACCAATTAAGCCAGATTCAAATGTGGGCAGATGTCAAACATTTGCAATGCATGATTTTAAGAACTTTGAATGTGTTGAAAGCTATTGTTGGAATTTCCTAGCTTGAAAAGCACCCCAGTAAATGGGCCTTTGGCTTCTGTTGGCATCAGAGAGTCACCTCTGAACATGGTCTGCCTCACACGTTCTTGTTTCTTTTATTCAGATATGAAGAAAGAAAAAAAGAAGAAATCACCCATGGCCAAGTTGTTTGGCTGGAAAAATTAGTGAGAGATGATGATTTGATCCTTCAAGCAAGAGAGAAGTGTTCATGGGTTTTCAGATGCTGTTTTATTTAGTCGTTTACATTTGGAAATGAGTTTAAAACTGGGGTTTGTTCGGGTTTTTGACAGGACTGTAAGTGGGACAGATGACTTCTGTAATCTGAGAACTGAATCGTGTAACCCACAAGCGAGTGTTCTGTTGTTTTAGATATGTTCACTGTAAAAAAAAAAAAAAAAAAGAAAAGAAAAAAAAGAAAAGAAAAGTGATTTCTGTGCACGTGTTCCACATTTTCCATGTTGGCAAATGTGTGCTGGGTTTTATTTCTCTGTTTCTGGCACTACTGGGGAGTTTGAATAGAAATACATGTTCATATCGATTCATATTGAATCAAGTTTGTCAGTGGACTGCATTAAGTCCAACATTTTAGTCATGCTGTTCCACAATTTCTTTTTTGTATCTTGTGAAATCTAATCCTGTTAAAAACGCATTACTAGAACAGGCTACTTTTCTTGGACTATCTCATGTGCTTATATATTTTTACCAGCAGGGGGCACCCTGATTCTTATTTTTGACAAAAGAGTCTCTGAATTTATCAGTAATTAACTTTTTAAAATTTGTCATGGGGCTTCTTTAAGTGGTGATACAAAATATTTAGGACTTGCAACATAATTGTTGAAATTTGTTCTGAACATGTATATAAACTGTTGGAAACCAATGAGAAATATGTGAACGTGGCAGTATTATTGAATTAACTTATTAGTATTTATGCTTGTTTATGAATATTCTTGCTTTGTACTCTGGTTCAGTAAGTGAAATCCCTGCTTAAATATGGGTACTATTTTATCCAATTTAAAAATTCAACATTTTAAGATGCATTTGTTTCCTTGAAACAACCTGCCACTTCAGTGTTTGTGGTTACTACCCAGATTTTAAATGCAAAATAATGACATTTAATATGTACAATAAAGTTTGAAAATTCTCCTGTTTTCCCTCATTTAATCTTGTGAGGCGATTTCATCGAAGTGATTTATGACTAGCAGGGTAAAGGTCTTTTGCATAATATAGACCATTCCTGTCAGACCCTGCGTGAACCTCCTGATTTAACACGGTACGGGAAGGTGGTACTACAGTCTTGGGCCTGACCTTCTGCTTCCCATAGGTTAAGCGCTCCAGTGTGTGTACATGTTCATCAACGTCCTTCATAAACCAGTGGGTGGACTGGATACGGGTGCTGTGGGGGAGGTTCATCTATCTTAAGTGGAGGTTCCTTTAATGGGTCTTGTAAAGAACCTTGTCCTCCCAGTATAAAGCCATTACATATTTTGTTTGTTTTATTTGTTCTAGTAACAAGTCATGGAGGAACTTTGGTTGTGCAATCTTTAGGTGGAGAATCTGGTGGTGAGCATCACGAGCTCTGACCTTTCTGTTCTCCTTTCTCAAAGAACAACTGTGCTTAGGAGTCATTTGACTAGTTTGACTGCTGTGTTTGCTGAGCACCGTTGGGCTAGGACTTTCTCCGTGGTTTTCACCCTTCCTAACCTTCACACCTCACAGATTTGAGTATCCATTGATTTAATGAAATAATGACGCAGAAGCAGGTAAATGTTTGAACTGCTAAGACGAACCGGGATTGGACTTGTTTGTCTGTAGTTTAGGAAATGACCCTAATTCATTGTAGAATGTAATCCTGAGATCGTCGGATCAAGTGGCCTTGATTGGCCATCTCTGCAATGTTCCAGGAAGCACGCTGGAGACTTTCTAATAAAAACACTTGCCCTGTGTGGCAAAGGTTAAAGACTTAGAATTTCAGCATATGAAAATTCCTATGAAGAAGAAATCTGCCTGACACAAACTACACGTTTTCTCAGCAAGCAAAAATGGTTGACCAGCCATTAGGAAAATGTCAGCTGTCATAAATTGATTTGAGTTGTTGCTTGTGTGCAACTGAATATAAACAGCAAATATTAATATTATTTATTATTCATAAGCAGATTTGTCCAACAACTCCTTTGCAGCTTTGAAATAATATGGCCAGATCGTGATGCGTTCTACACATGTTCAGCTCTCTGAAGTCTACACTTATTTTGACTTGACCCCTCAGTCCTCCGAAGGGTCATTCAGTGCACTTCATTTGAGTTGCTATAAGTTAAGGAATGAGGGCAAGTCGACAAGGGCATGTGAAAATACTAAAGTGGGACACGATACTGGAAGGGGCAGCCCAACCTCAGAGATGAAATTTACAGAAAGTATATTAATGCATGCATATTAATTAGTGCAGCAGATCCACCTCACCACTAGATGAATATATCTGCTCCTTTTTGTACATCAAGTCAGATTTATTTATATAACTCACATATTTACAACACATGTTGACACAGAGCAGCTTTACGAGTGCATGGGTCCAGGTCCCTACAACTGAAGAATAACTGAAGAACAGTACTGAGGTCAAACCTGCTTCTGCTACAAATGTCAATATTTCTGGTTCACTCCGGAGGTCCAAACACACATGGATTTTAATAGTATTCAATAAACTATAGGTGAATGTATTTTCATTTGTTTTGACCAAGTTAAATGCTCTGGATGGAGTGACAGATACCCAGCCTGGTAACGGTCCCAGAAGTGCTTGGTGGTGGCAGGTTAACCCAACATACAGATATCACTGTGTGTTACAACTTATGGTAACACCTAAGACTTCAGGGGGTTTGTAGTGGTGCAGTTTTTAAAAATTGTAAACAAATCAATCCCAAAGGTTTAAGTCCCTATGACAAGGGCACTATTTGAAGATTCTTTCAGTCTTTTTCAGGACATTTGAGGAGTGCATTATTAGAAGCTGATTCTGGAAAATATAGTGGATCTGTCCGAACAAGAAGGTAGTCAGTATCTGTTTTCTGAATGAGAATAACTGTGTACATACAGCTGTATATTTAATAGCACTGTGGTGCCTTTCACTTTTGATTGTATGAAAGACCCTGTTATATGAAACATAGCCATCTGCCCTCACTATATCAGAGTACCCATCACTCCAAATATTCTGACATGAATTCTGAACCACAATGTGGTGTAAATAATCCCCACCCCCTTTATTTGGTCATTAAGACATTGAGATGTACTTGTCCAGCTAATATATTAAAATCTCCACATGTCCAGTGCAGTCCAGACATTATTCAAGACCCAGTCCAGTCACACACACAGAAGCCCAGGAACATTAAAGGCTTAATATGCAGTTTTCCTGCACTTTACTGTTATGTGAAGTAATGACAGTAGTAATTACTAGATTACTTGTTACCTATTTATTCACTCACTTAGTCAGAATCATCCCAATAATCATTCTGCTATTTCTTAGGCATCCAGTCAGATATAAAACGTCAGATTTTAGGTGTGGCAACAGCCATTGTACCATTCGCTATATAAGTAATATTGGCTTAATTTGTCTGTTTTTAGAACACTGGCATATTTACAAAGAAACTCTGACGTGGCACAAAAATCTGAGCTTTGTACCTTGGCTATAATTGGATAAATGAAACTGCCACACATGTCACTGTAAAACGAATACATTAATTAAAGCTGCATGCAATAAAATAATATAAAAAACACAGCTTCGTAGCCTTCTCATTGGGTAACTCGCAGTATTGTGTGTTTGCCAGATGGCCCATTTGGCTACCTGTAGCAAGTTGAGAACTGCAAACAAGCCATTTTCCTGTCTAAAAAAAACAAGTCGGAGTAATAATGTTTACAGTACGGCATTTTGGAAATCTGATGCTGATTTTAAAAAAAGCAAATGTGGAATAGGGTCTCTGTTGTGCAAGAAGAAAAAATCAATTATGTACTTTTATTTTGTGTATTTAAATAGGTTTATGTATTTAAATGTATTTATGTGTAAATGTAAATGTGTTTATCTAGAACACACACTAATTTGTATATCGCTGTGATTGTGTGTGTGTGTGTTTCTCATTTCATCTCGTTTTTTGGATGATCAATAAAGACATCTGCAGCCACACAGATTACACACCAAGTAAAATAAAGAATGGAAATGCTAACGTATGCAAATGTGCGTGTTTACTGAGTCATCGTTGATAGGCAGAGTGGATTAACTCTGTTCTTCTCCATCTGATCCGAAACAAGCGTCTGCTATGGGCCAGCCCGCTGAGCACTATATGGAGCTTATTTAAAAGCAGTTGTAGTCAGCTAAGGCATGGGGTAAAGCGTCTGAATTTGGGCTACGTCTTACGATACCTGAGGAGTTGGCTACAGTTCTTTCTCTGAAGTGTTCATACACTCAAGCGTTGGGCACGGGCCCACCCACTGCCTGTGGGGCATCGCTACCTAAGGAGTCCTTAATGGAAAGTGCAGGCATACCTCATAAAGAGACGTACAAGTTTACATGTTAGCTACATTTGGAAGGATTTGTTGAACGAGTATTTACCAACAGGTTTAGAAACATCCGGCCCACCGAGCTTGTAAAGATGCAGATGAAGGCTGATCTTTCCGCCAGGGAGCAGAGTTCTGAGCATGTCGGCGTTACCAAAAAATTGGCAGATTACTTACATTTTACAATTATCTTTATAATGTATAATGCCGTTTAGGTGCACCTAGAGTGGATGTACATAATAAAGTGGTCTCTGTGCATGTGTGTAGACAGATTTTCATTTTCTTATTATACACTGTTAAAATGAGCTGGAGAGTTTGAACATTTGCGAGGCTGTGAGAAGCTTAGTTTAAGAGTGATTTAGTCTGCACGCAGGCCAACTATGTTGTAAAGGGGTCTTGGATAAAGCCAAATCAAGACTTATTTTGTAAAGCAGTGAGTCACCATTAATAGTCTATAGACTTGGTGAGGGACCTAGACTCCCATGGTTGAACTTCTGGAAATGTGTTTTTATATGCTAACAATATAGATTGATATCAGTCTTCATTTTGACTTTAAAAACTCCAACTGTCTGTGAAACAAACATTTTGGGCCTCTGGGTACCATCTAACAACGGCATTCGCATGAGCTTTCAGCATTCACTCACAATTATTCATTTTACAGTTCAATAGCTTGTACACAGACACACACACGTGCATTCTTAAAAATATAATCCTTTCATTGTGTGTGTGTGTGAGTGTGGGGAGATTTCTGGAAAAGACATTATGGAATGGAAAAAGTATTCAAACTGTCCTGGAGAGGCAGCCGTTTTCTAACTCAGCCACCTTCTTTATACCCCGGCCGTCCCCCAGACGTGCACATACAGGCATCTGATGCCACGTTATTGTCTCTTCATCCAACCTCTATTAGACTTGTTGTGTCTACAGAGAGTGTCTTAACTAGCAAACACGTGTGTGTTTTAGATCACTTCATTTGGCTGCACGCATTACTCTGTGGTCCCAGGTATTTAATGCAGCATTGACATCTGAACAAGGAATATGCTGTTTTATTTCTGAAATGTGCATGAGATGGTTGTGGTGATAATTAATAGTTGAAAGTCTTTAGGTGTCATACCAAAATAGCTTATGTTTACAAAAATCTTTTGAGAAATCTAAGAAAAATGCATTTAGGAGTGTTTTCTCCACAGTGGTTCCTAATATATATTTTCATACACACAATATATAGTAATATATAATAAGTCTCTCTCTCTCTCTCTCTCTCTCTCTCTCTCTCTCTCTCACTCTCTCTCTCTCTGGATAATACAAGAGTGGATTAAAGACATATATCTTTATGGTGGCCGAGAAGACCAATTGCTCTGCAAATACATTTACATTTTATGGCATTTGGAAGACGCCCTTATCCAGAGCGTCTTACATTTTTATCTCATTTTTTATACAAGTGAGCAAGTGAGGGTTAAGGGCCTTGCTCATGGGCACCTCAGTCATGGCCTCAGGTCTGGGAATCGAACCCACGACCCTCCGGTCACAAGACCAGTTCCTAGACACAAAGCAAATTTATAAAAACAACACGAACACTACATGCTTCAAATTCAGAAAGACTGCAGATCCAGTCACAACACAACACAATTGTTTCTGGACAAACAATTATAAGCAGTGACTATCAAGTTCACAGTATTTTATCACTGGTACGATAAATGATGCAATATGTTTCAAACCACAAAATGGGCAAAAAAACTGCTGAGACAAAGGCAATACCACTAATTGTAAGTTCGCCAGAAACAGGAGTTGTATTATACAGTTCATTATCTCATTAGGTTAAATGAGCAAATTAGTAATTCTCTTTAAATGTAGTTAACTAGCTAGTTATTTATAGAGAAACTAGATTGTTTTATCAGGGTTTTCAAAGCTGCACCATGTTACAGAATAGCGAAAATAAACAAGAATGCAGACCTCAAATAAACTAGATTTTCATTCAGTATCATATAAGTTTGCTTACTCATGATAATATTGTGGTAATCACTTTTCACTTAGTCACTGCTTATACTTCATCCAGAACCACTTCCATTGTGTTGTCACTGGATTTGCAATGTTTCTGAATTTGCGGCGCATTTCTAAAATGTAGCATATATGTAATTTTGGTGACGTTTGTATTTGCGTCACGTTTTTCTTTTGCACCACAATGGGTCTTCTCAGCCACCGTACAAATACCAGTGCACCCTGTAAAAATGTTATAAAAGTGAGGAATGCTAAAATATGATAAGTAAGGTAATGCAGGCATCACTTGTACTTGAGTTTATCAAGACATTTGTGTATGCGAGGTGACCAAGAAGTTCATGTCTGAGCCGCTTCCTCTAACGGGACTCCACGCTATACGGTCTTCCTCTAACGGGACTCCACGCTATACGGTCTTCCTCTAACGGGACTCCATGCTATACGGTCTTCCTCTAACGGGACTCCATGCTATACAGTCTTCCTCTAACGGGACTCCACGCTATACGGTCTTCCTCTAACGGGACTCCACGCTATACGGTCTTCCTCTAACGGGACTCCACGCTATACGGTCTTCCTCTAACGGGACTCCACGCTATACGGTCTTCCTCTAACGGGACTCCACGCTATACGGTCTTCCTCTAACGGGACTCCATGCTATACGGTCTTCCTCTAACGGGACTCCATGCTATACGGTCTTCCTCTAAGGCTGCTTGGGTGTATTTGAATCAAAAACAAACGCTCCTGATAATTTCACATGACAAAAGACCATCTGGGTTTACGAGAGCATTACCTCAACAATTTACCTCAAATAAGACAAAAGTTAAATTTTCAAGTAAAGGTACACAATATACCACTTTATAAGCTCGTCATACCAACTCCAAAAGCCGAACTGTGACGCATGGTGGCGAGAGCTAAAATTACGACATGGTAATGATCCAAAACCACAGGGGCAACACAAGAACACGATTGGTCAAACAGAAGAACTTCTGCAGGTTAAGACATCTTAACCTCAGTCTGAGGTAGTCCAATGCTGGACTGAAGAAATCTACTGATTGTTGCACCTGAAATTCAAGGTTCAAGACCCTATCCTTCATTCCCACATTTTTATAGCAGTAAACAACCGGTGGTCATCTGGCTGCCATTTTTGGCTTTCTGTGTTGACTTCAGCAGGATTCACCCGAGGCCTTGTTCCTCTACTGAGGAGGTTGGGTTTCATAATCTGTGTCTTCTGTTCTCTCCACGTGTCTACCTGGACAGTGTCAGAGTCACGCACAGCACGACACGATTCTGTGTCGTCGGAATGGCTTAAAGCTGTGTCTAAGCAGGACTTAATCCCCCCTCCGCCCCCTTTACCACCCCACCTCAACCCCACCCCTCCCATTTTGGCTCCTGTGTGTGTTAGAGAGACACAGAGAGAAATTGATGTGTAATTCAATGTGGCACTGCGTTTTCACTCAGAGGTAGTGAATCACTCCCACTGACGTGAGTGTCGGAGTGCACGCACAATTTGTCATGTGTCTCTCACACTCTCCCATAGACATACACACATACGAGGTGATAACTCAAAATCATACTGGACCAGGACCCGTTGCCAAGGCTAACATAGTTAGAGTATAATTATCGCTCCACGTGTGATTGTGCGTTTGTGTGTTCGCTTGCGGACGTAGCTGCGCAAAACTTGCGTCAGCGGGTGAAAGCGGCTGTCTTTGTCTGGCGCTTGCGCTGTTGTGTGATGGGGCACTGTGGGCACTCGTGTGGTTTCGTCTTGTTCTCTGCAGCCTTTCTGTCTAAGCGCAGACTACTGTGACCTTATGGCGGGAGACATGAGCAGTAGAGCCCGATTTGGCCGCTGTCTGTCATCACTGCCATCATTCTCTTCTGACGTTTATTACGGTCTGACTAATAATCTCCCAAGAAAACACGTTGCATCACCATGCCAACAAGTCTCGGCCCAAAATATGACAACTTATTCAAGAGTTATTCCATCCTGTATTACTCCAGCTTAAACATTCTGCAGTTAGCCCATTAAATACTGAGGAGAAATAAGAGTATGTCAGGCTTTTTCCTGGAGATTATTAAACATTTTAATTTGCCAAAACAAAGGTTCATCTTTGGTCAACACTTTATATTGGCCTGTAAGCTTCAGTGAGTTCATGCTAGACCCTGCTTCAAAGTTACCAAATGACTGATTGGACCATTTTTGGTTTTTTGCTGTTTTTTGGCACTGTGCAGTTAAAGTTGGAATATGTATTGTGCACAAATAAAACCGCTGTGCAAGGCTACTATGGTTAATTATAGTGAGGTGAGATTCACCCCTACACCTGTAAAATGGAAAGCCCACAATTTGAATCAACCTGAATATTTCATTTCATGAGACTACCTATAGGACTGAACAGCCATTTGTTATAAACGTAGAGGTGCTGAGGATACTGACTGATGGAGGAACATTTCAGTCTGGCAGGGCTTTAAGGCTTTAGGCCTTAGTAGGAGAACAGCTTCTCCTACTGTTCCACTACGACAATAACCTGGAGTTTAACACTAAAACAGTAGTAGTCCATCATGCTCACCATGGTTCTTGGTCCTTCCATGTGCATTCTCTCCATTTCTCTCCTTCCCTTTCCTTCTTGTCTTCGCCATTTCTTCTGCTCCTCTCCAATCCTCCTCTTCCTCTGCTCTCTCATTACACCCCCCCCCCCCCCGTTCCCCTCCTCATTTTCTAAGCTAACCTGATTTCATCCCATGTAGCCTGCACAGATGAAGACAGATCCTGCTCTGTTTAGTGGATTAGATAGTTAATCACGGTATATTACAACCTCTCTGTTGGCTTCCCATTGAGGATCAGACACCTTTCTCAACCAAAGCGCATTAGACGGCATAATCAGATCTCCCCTCCCTCTCTGACAAATTGAATGATATAATATCCCTCAATTTTCAATATTAAAAAATCCTCCAACCTTTTAGTTTTTGCCTCTGCGACGGGTGTGTAAAACTTCATCACAAGCCTTTCATGGAATTACGTGATATCCGAGCTGCTCCCGCTAACAGGACACCGTGCTGAATGAGCTTCCTCTAAGGCTGCCTGATTGAATTTGAGGGCTCCTACACCAGCCACTTCTGCATTTCTGCGCGCTCCTGATTGATTATACCTTATCAGATCATCTTGCCTGGAGTCGTTTGACAGGCCCACTTTCTTGCTTTTATTGCTCCTCTTTGCCAGTAATGGCCTTATTTTCCTTTGAGCTCTGTTTCGGACTTAGTTTGGGCGTTTTAGATGTTATGCGGACTAGTGGCTGAGAGCGTGTGGAAGATAAGCTTTTAATCTGTGAGAGTTAGGAACGAACAAACGGAGAAGTGAAACCTACATGTTTTTGTTTACTTTGCAGTGAGTTCTATATTAGAGCAAAGGTTCTAAATGTATTGATAGTAGTATTGAAGTATTGAGGAGTATTGTACCTTTACACAACACCTGATTCGCAGATCAGTTAAATCAGTACTAACATAACTAATCAATTTTTTTATTTATGTACGTGCAGTGACATGACAGTTACAATAGAACAAGATGGAATGTCCCATTTCTCAAATTGATCCAGCAGAATTATGTTTTACAGCCAAACCTAATAACATAAATAAACAAGCATGAAAGCCTCTATATTTTTTATATTAGGGAGTTAAGACACATTAAAGTGTTGACGAAAATGTAAAACCAGGAAGGAACAGACGAAAGGAAACACTTTGATGTATGAGCGTGTTTTATGCAGGCAGGCTACTTGGTTCTTGGCTTCTTTCCCCCTGTGCTGCCCCTGTGTCATGAGGTTGAGACAGACCCTCTCTCACCTGCTCAGGACAGGCGTTAATTAGTACACAGATAATCCCAAAGCCACTCAGCATGACAGCAGACCTGATTTGGAATCTGCCTTTACAAACACACACACACACACACACAAACACACGCACAAACACACGCACACGCACACACACACACACACACACACACACGCGCGCGCGTGCACGCACACACACACACACACACATGCACACACACATACACACACATGCATGCACACATGCACACACACACAAACACACACATGCGTGCACATATGCACACACAAACACACACACACACACACACACATACACACACTTGGATGTGTGTCAGTAACAAACCACCCTCCGTCCACACCACTGTCATACCCTGATAATAGTGGTAAAGACATTTTTACCCCTTTACAGAGTATAGTAGCTAATACAACAAATGTAACAATGATAATTATTGCTAATAATTACAAAATCCAGTGACAGTTCAACGTTAAATCCTTAAACCTTAATCAAGATACAGAGATGGCACCGAACATATGAATTTGTGGAGCTGACTTCATTCAGGATTAAAAGCAGACACCCACTCAACTGGCGTGACCTTGGGGGGTAAAGGGTCTAGGGGAAAGAAGGCTTCGTCCTATTACGCAGCCAGGGACCCTCACTGGAGGGTACTTACTTTTTCAGGTCACGTGGGCAAGCACCTGCACAAGTAGCAAATCTTTACTGAATTAATGTCCTTCAGGAAAGTGCCACCAGCAAGAAAGATAAAGGAAAGTGTTTTTTTCAGAATTAGATTAAAAATACATGTTTCGAGCTCCTTTAACACTAATTCAACACTAACACAGGGTCTAGGTTAGAACTTTAATATTAGTGTAAAAAATGGTTGCAAATGCCTCCTGTGGTCGGTGCTGTGCAAATATAAGGCACCCGAGGAGGAGAGGCTAAGTAGATATGTTTTCACAAGCTTTTATGTACATTTAGTTTGAAAACAAAAGCAAAGGAGCTGGATCATGGCACTGATCACATGTCTTTAGTGGTACTTGACCTTTGAACCCTCTTACAGATGGGAGCTGTAAGAACACAGCCCAACCTATCAGCACATGCATGGTGCAAACAGCCTCCGCTTAAACTTTAACGTTCGCACTCATAAACCTGTCTTGGAATTCTGGTTCAGGTTGGGTTTAGGACCACAAATCCAGAGAAGCCCTTACTGATGGGACCGTAAACCAGTCTGAGCTACAGTTCTTTCGCACCTCTGTGTTTCTGTGTTGTTTAATGAGTTCTGGTAAAGTGGTAAATGGCAGGTGGGGGTCGGGTGGGGGTTGGGTGGATGCTATGGAGTAGCAGGAAAACAGTGCCGTGAATTATAGGCCCTTCAAACTCACAAGCCAAGTTACACACCGCCAGTGATTCACATGCATAATGTATGAATGAGACATATTTCATCCCACCATTCGAGCAGTGATTAGTAAAACAGACAGTCTTGAACTGCCTTAGCTTGTGGAGAAGAAAATGAGGCCCCTCCTTTTAAATGGCTTCTCTTGGACAATTGGTTTATTCACTGCAAATTTAACGATCTGTCTGCCGGTGTCCATATATGGATCCGAATACAGTATGTTTCAACATTTGAAATTTTCATTTCCCATCGGTGGAATATTTACATAAAGGTCATATAACTATCCAATGTGATACTGTAGCACATCCTTTGCAGATTATAGAACTCTGACATAATTTGCTGATACAGTCTGTAGAAACTTGAACCTTCAGCCATTCAACAAACGTGCTTGAGTTCAGAAGTTTGATGCTCACAGATTTCATGTTTCTAATGGCAGAAACAAATAGACAACAAAACATGCCTGCACACGCAGCCACACACGTATGTTGAATCTGTGATGTAGGCGCACACGCAGCCACACATGTATGTTGAATCTGTGATGTAGGCGCACATACAGCCACACATGTATGTTGAATCTGTGATGTAGGTGCACATACAGCCACACATGTATGTTGAATCTGTGATGTAGGTGCACATACAGCCACACATGTATGTTGAATCTGTGATGTAGGGGCACATACAGCCACACACGTATGTTGAATCTGTGATGTAGGCGCACATACAGCCACACACGTATGTTGAATTTGTGATGTAGGCGCACATACAGCCACACACGTATGTTGAATCTGTGATGTAGGCACACATACAGCCACACACGTATGTTGAATTTGTGATGTAGGCGCACATACAGCCACACACGTATGTTGAATTTGTGATGTAGGCGCACATACAGCCACACACGTATGTTGAATCTGTGATGTAGGTGCACATACAGCCACACAGGTATGTTGAATTTGTGATGTAGGCGCACATACAGCCACACACGTATGTTGAATTTGTGATGTAGGCACACATACAGCCACACACGTATGTTGAATCTGTGATGTAGGCGCACATACAGCCACACATGTATGTTGAATCTGTGATGTAGGCGCACATACAGCCACACACGTATGTTGAATCTGTGATGTAGGTGCACATACAGCCACACAGGTATGTTGAATTTGTGATGTAGGCGCACATACAGCCACACACGTATGTTGAATCTGTGATGTAGGCACACATACAGCCACACACGTATGTTGAATCTGTGATGTAGGCGCACATACAGCCACACACGTATGTTGAATCTGTGATGTAGGCGCACATACAGCCACACACGTATGTTGAATTTGTGATGTAGGCACACATACAGCCACACACGTATGTTGAATCTGTGATGTAGGCGCACATACAGCCACACACGTATGTTGAATCTGTGATGTAGGCGCACATACAGCCACACACGTATGTTGAATCTTTGATGTAGGTGCACATACAGCCACACAGGTATGTTGAATTTGTGATGTAGGCGCACATACAGCCACACACGTATGTTGAATCTGTGATGTAGGCACACATACAGCCACAGACGTATGTTGAATCTGTGATGTAGGCGCACACGCAACCACACACGTATGTTGAATCTGTGATGTAGGCGCACACGCAACCACACACGTATGTTGAATCTGTGATGTAGGTGCACATACAGCCACACAGGTATGTTGAATTTGTGATGTAGGCGCACATACAGCCACACACATATGTTGAATCTGTGATGTAGGCACACATACAGCCACACACGTATGTTGAATCTGTGATGTAGGCGCACATACAGCCACACATGTATGTTGAATCTGTGATGTAGGCGCACATACAGCCACACACGTATGTTGAATCTGTGATGTAGGTGCACATACAGCCACACAGGTATGTTGAATTTGTGATGTAGGCGCACATACAGCCACACACGTATGTTGAATCTGTGATGTAGGCACACATACAGCCACACACGTATGTTGAATCTGTGATGTAGGCGCACATACAGCCACACACGTATGTTGAATCTGTGATGTAGGCGCACATACAGCCACACACGTATGTTGAATTTGTGATGTGGGCACACATACAGCCACACACGTATGTTGAATCTGTGATGTAGGCGCACATACAGCCACACACGTATGTTGAATCTGTGATGTAGGCGCACATACAGCCACACACGTATGTTGAATCTTTGATGTAGGTGCACATACAGCCACACAGGTATGTTGAATTTGTGATGTAGGCGCACATACAGCCACACACGTATGTTGAATCTGTGATGTAGGCACACATACAGCCACAGACGTATGTTGAATCTGTGATGTAGGCGCACACGCAACCACACACGTATGTTGAATCTGTGATGTAGGCGCACACGCAACCACACACGTATGTTGAATCTGTGATGTAGGCGCACATACAGCCACACACGTATGTTGAATCTGTGATGTAGGTGCACATACAGCCACACATGTATGTTGAATCTGTGATGTAGGCACACATACAGCCACAGACGTATGTTGAATCTGTGATGTAGGCGCACACGCAACCACACACGTATGTTGAATCTGTGATGTAGGCGCACATACAGCCACACACGTATGTTGAATCTGTGATGTAGGCGCACATACAGCCACACACGTATGTTGAATCTGTGATGTAGGCGCACATACAGCCACACACGTATGTTGAATCTGTGATGTAGGCGCACATACAGATGCACCTCGGTGCCATTCCAGCCTTAATGAAGTCCTCGGAGTTTAATTAACTAGCTAAATTATCAGCAGTAATGTTAGCATTAATTATGCCAAATTACAGCACCAGAGAAGAGCAGAGAGGGAGGGGAAAGAGAAAATGTCAATTCAGCTCTCCTCACCTGCAGTGAGAGAGAGGGAGAGAGAGAGAGAGAGAGAGAGAGAGAGAGAGAGAGAGAGAGAAATTAGGTGAAGGTACAAAATGCATAACGATAAGTGGATGTGCTATAACTTTATTGTCCTGTATAATAACTATAGTCAAATAATGCAAATTGAAGTGTGAATAAAAACTGGAACTAAAATAAACTGGAAATAAAAACTGTCCCCCAGAACTCAGAACATGTATCTTGCACATGTGATTTCTGTACGTTGGAAAATTTCTAACTACTCTAAAAGAATTCTGAAAATAATAAAAATTAAATTTTTTGGCCTGAGGTAATAAAATTTTATTAGGAGAAAATAAGTTTATTTTAAAAAATCAATTTTACATTCAAGACCAACAGTAGGCGCAATTATGCATGGTGTATTTCTGTGATTTTACCTTTGAAAAATTATCCATGTATGTGTGTATCAGACAGCCAGAGAGAGAGAGAGAGAGAGAGAGAGAGAGAGAGCCCTTATCCCTGGATGTCACGGTGCTTTATCTTGGAGATTCTCCCTCTGCGGACAGCCTCAAATGCTGCATTATTAAATTATGAATATTAATAAAAATCAGACATGAAAAAGGTAATAATTCTGCCGGTGCACAGAAATAATGAAGCTAATTTTGATAAATGGGGTGATAGCACGGGCGCAGAATATGGAGGTGAATTTATCTTAATTAATATCGCAGACCTGAACAGTGCACTAGGTAAATGGGACCACTGGGGCTTGGAGCAGTCGACAGAAAACACACACACACGCGCGCGCGCGCCCGCACGCGCGCACTAACATACGCGCGCCTGCACCACACACAACCCTCTGTCAACATACATTTTTCATTCTCTACCGCTACACAGTGCACATAAATGATAGAGACACGGAGCCCGGGGGACCTCCGTGTTAGGAACGTGCGCGATATTGACTGCCCTCCTCTCAAGCATAAGCAGACGCGCGCACACATTTGCGTGGAGACGAGGTGCGCGATTTCAACGCGCCGCACGAGCCGCGTCTGCAGCGAGAGATCAGCGCTCGCGCTCGCGTTCGCGTCCGTGCTCGGAGGCAGCGAGGGCTCGCGCCAAACGTGAGCGCCTCGTTTCCACGTGTCCTCTCCGCTACGCAGCTACAGTTTACAGCAACTTTAGAAAGGAAAACGTGAGTCGACAATGGAGGGAGATAAATAGCCTTGACCCAAATTAGACCTTTGGTCTCTTTCAACAAAAATAACAGAAAATCTGTGAGGGTGGAGGGAGACAAATGAGGGTAAAAATATGTGGCTACAAAACATCCATTTAGAAAGAGGGACAAATGTAGTCGGAATAAATTAATTAATCAGACGCTTTTAATTGATTCGTTTGGAGTCCTGGTGCGTTGTGTGATTATGCTCAAGTGTTTAATTACGAATTTAAATGAGATGATGCTGTTTAATTAGTCTGGCCGGCGAATGAGCTTTCACACTTCTCTGCATAATTAGCATGTTGAGTGTGTGCTCGTGTGTGTGCGTGTGCACTTCACATGGTTGTCACTCACTTCATCGGAGAGTGTGTTTGAGCTCCTGTGATCCTTTTCTGGGGCCCCTTATATACGTACGGTTCATTCACACAGCACCCACTACGTTACATTTGTGTATGACTGTGTGTGAGCAGCACTTACGAGGTTGAACATACTGTGTGATGCCACTCTGAAATTCGTAGCCATAGTGCTCTGTAAGTGAGATTCCAATTAAATTATCTAGGTCGTTTATTAACTGAGGTTGTAATTACTTGCGTGAGAAATAGGCTACTTTTCCATATTAGGATGAAACCTTCAGGCAGTGGATTCTAGATCAAGTTCTGACTCTGCTCTGACCCCCTGCATGAACTTGCTACGGTCAAAACCCCCAAACTGAGCAGGAAGAATGACAACATTGAAGTGATGTGTTTGGTGACCAAATCCAAGACGTGCTCCTCTTAGTCGTATGTCATGGAAGACCCACAAACCTTTATTTGAAGGTCGTGGTGACAGCTGAGCTTGTGTGGTTCCATCAGGCTGTCCGATGAGTGGCCCACAAACTCGTCTCTGCTCTGAAGAGCTGTTCATTACCTGCAAACCTACAGCTCGAATGCTGTAACATACCATTTCAAAGGGCCGTATGCGTTTGGCCCGCTTCAAAGTATGTGTGTGTGTGTGTGTGTGTGTGTGTGTGTGTTTGCTGTTGGTGCTTTCATTCCTGTTACATCTTTTATAGATGCCTTGATGTAAACCTACCGGTTACTACAGTTAAGCTGTGTTACGAATCTCTACGATAAGATTTTTTGAAGTTACATATGCACACACACACACACATACACACTGTTAAATCAACTTTTACGCTAGGAAGAGAGAGTACATTTCCACTGTGCAAGTAGATCACAAAGTTGAACATCCTTGACCAAACTAGCACGCTCCACATTTGAGATGAGGTAGCTGCACAGTAAAACGGATCGGAGCGCTCGTGCCGACGCAAATAAACAAAGGAGCTCAGCAAGGTGAATCCTCTCCGCGTAAGAGATTTGCAGGCGTGTATTGTTAACGTGCCTGCATACGGGCGAGGTGACGTACGCACAGCATTTAGTCAATCGCGATCGGGGGGATTACGGTTCAGCGAGAGAAAGAACAAGAGAGGAAAGGCCTTGAGGAGGGAGAGGAAAGACAGGAGGACCTGTGTTCTAGCCATTTGTATTGCAGTTTTCGTTAAAGGCGATTGAGAAACAATGCTCCTTTATGGAAATTGTATGCTAAATAGGTGTGGCAGAGAATCTTGTCGAACAAGAGGCGTCTTATTGAATAATCTCAACGTTCTGATATCCTCATCAAAACAGCGTCCTATAAAACTGAAGGTTTCACAGCTTCTGCCATAGGGTGACTAACAGTACCCTTGTTTTGATGGAACAAAACCTAATTGTTACAAAATCTTCGCTTTGCCTTTGAAATGGAGAACTGTGTCACGTGCTTTTCTTTCCCCCTTTGTTCCTTTTGAAAACAGGCTCTTTTATTGGTTCCACTAGGGAGCAATGCAAAGGGTTTTTTTTCTGTTTGGTTGTGTCACAGCCAGAAAACAGGATAAAGTAATTAACAAGCAATGAGCAGCAACCTCCTGATCAGGGGGAGATGAGAAACGTTTTGTATGTAGCAAATTTACTGGGATTTTTATACCAATTTTACCGACGATGTTTTCTTCCTTGAATTGTATTCTTTGAAGCATCTTTTCAGTGGTTGATTTCTCACCCCCGTTTTTTGGCCTACCCCTAAAGCTAAAGCTTAGCTACATTCTGTTTGTTTTTTCACAGTCGGTTGAGTACGCTTCATAAGCACATGCACTCAATGAACACCAAGACCTGCAAAATAAGAAAGACTAAAAAAAAAAACCTGAAAGATTTTTCGAATTAAATAACGCTTTTTTTTGACTGCTCATTGTCACTCAACTTGAAACTTATGAGCCGACTGAGAAGCAAAGTCAGTTGTTTTTGGAACAAACAAGGGTTTAGACCCAAGAACCCTGAATTTGATTTGGATGAAAATGCTGTGTCCAGACAACGGGTCTGCATGTCAGTATGGTCTCTGCACACTCTTTTGTACATACATATTTAATTGTATTTCGGCATGTTCTCTAGTGCACGTGAGATCTTTCAGATTCTCAATAGTCCTTCAGGCAAGCCTGAATACAGGAGAGGCAGGTACGTGTGTGTGTTGGTTAAATGTTTGCTAGCAGGTGATCCTGTAGTTAGCAGATGGTGTTTGCGACTGATGCTAGCTCCCAGCAGAGAAAAACCCCAGGACTGCAGATGCAACCATGCACACAAACAAACCAGTGCAATCTGACTTTGTCTCACACAAAATCTAGCATCCAGGTAGAGTGATGTGCAGATAGGCGAGCGGGTAGAGCAGAGGCCAATGGCCAAAACAAGGAACTCCCATTACTCCCATTAACTGAAGGAGGAGGTTTCTTTTGAAGGAGTGAAAGTGAAAAATAAGATTTTTTAATTGTGTTGTAACTGGCATTCACCCAAAGTAATCTCTCCAAGTGAACCTTCCCCTGTGTTCTTTTAATATATATTTCAGTCTTTCACTGTTTCTTTATTTTATTGTTATTATGTTCTCATAATTATTCAAACCCCAGCCTCTGTAATTAAGCTTTTAATTGCAATGTGACTTTTGATTAGCTTTGCGGGACACAGCCTGGAGATCTGTGTAAATGCTACATCCATTTTCAGTAGATCTCGCACACACACACATACACACACACACACACACACACACACACACACACACACACACACACACTTCAGATGCGGTTTCAAGAGTTGAAGCTAATTCTCTCTGTCTGGACCCATTACAGCATTAATTTAATTTAGAGAGAGCTGCCGTTAGCTCATTAACACGTCTAATTAATTCATTGACAGCACTATTAAGATGTCTCTTTTGAAATTGGCATCTGGTGTGTTTGCCTGTGTACTGTGTATGTGTATTTATATATGTATGTATGTATGTGTGTGTGTGTGTGTGTGTGTGTGTGTGTGTGTGTGTGTGTGTGTGTGTGTGTGTGTGTGTGTGTGTGTGTGTGTGTGTGTGTGCATGTATATGTATATATATGGCTGTGTCTAAATTGGCGTCTGGTTGGCAGAGGAGGTTAAGATGACAGATCAGGTGGCAAAATATGGAGAGTGAAAAAAGTCACTGGATGTAATGATTGATGCTGATGAGAGAGAATGAAGGACATGATAGAAAGAAAGAGGAAAGAATAGAAACAAGGACGAGTGTGAGAGAAAAATACATACAGAATAAAAATGATTCTTGTTGAAAAGAAATGTTTCCTTGAGGTGAAGGTTGCATATAAGTGCCCCCTGTTTCTCTCTCTCTCTCTCTTTCTCTCTTTCTCTCTTTCTCTCTCTCTCACACACACACACACACTGTGGTGTTTAATTGTATTAACTTGTGCAGTGACAGGAGACTCAGCCTCAGACACTAGGAACAGGTGTCACTCGCAGTGAACCATCTGTAGCGTGTGTGTGTGTGTGTGCGTATGTGTGTGTGTGTGTGTGTGTGTGTGTGTGTGTGTGTGTGTGTGTGTGTGTGTGTGTGTGTGTGCGTATGTGTGTGTGTGCGTGTGTTTTTGTGTGTGGGTGTGTGTTAGCTTCTCCCTCTAGCTGTGTGTTAGCTTCTGTCTCTGTGGGCCCTCACCATAGGGATAGCAAGAGCGAGATCACCATGGCGATTACCAGTAGACATCAACATTGCTAGTTACGTCTTTCTTTGTGACAGGGCGCTGTGACTTTGAGCGACTTTTGCTGCATTCTGCTCTGTGTACAGACACTGAACCTCCGCTTGGTGTGTGAGCAAACAATTACACATTGTTTTCTTCATAAATAAATCAGAAATAGGGTTGATTACAGAGTCATACGGGGTGACTTTATATTTTTTCAGCATGTAGACAATATTTGGGTCTTGTGTTGTCCTGCAAATCACACACAACACACATAGAAACGACTATGTTGTTCTGTGTCTGGTTTATGTGAGTATGTGTGTTAATCAGTTGTGGGTGTACACGAGAGACACATGCTTAAACTTTTGTATCACAGGTTTAATTGAACTCATTACTGTATAATTGCCAATTAAGAATAGTTATATTGAAATGATTGAATTGTGAATCACATGTCACTTTCAAAAGGTGCCCATGCCTCTGTGTGTGTGTGTGTGTGTGTGTGTGTGTGTGTGTGTGTGTGTGTGTGTGTGTGTGTGTGTGTGTGTACATGTGCACACACATAACATTACCCAGTTAAGAGTGCCGTGTCATCCTCAGTGCATATGTATCAGCGGCTGTGTTCGTGGTTTTACTCGGCAAAGGTAGCAGCTCTAACATCCATTTTCCTGCCACAGAGCTGGCACGGCCCGCTCGCGTCCCAGTAAACGTGTGGCAGGTAATCTTGCCGCCTTAATCTTCAGGGTTCCGTTTTCCACTCTTGAGAAATGGCACCAGAGAAGCCCAAGTGATGGGGACAGTGTGTGTTTGTGAGACTGTGTGTTTATTTGACAGTGTGTTTGTGTGACTGTGTGCGTACTTGTGTACACGGTGTTTGCTTCAGACTCTTCTACCTCTTTAGCACTTCATTAAACATCTCCTTCAGAGAGACATTGAGTCTCCAGGGACTCTCTCTCTCTCTCTCTCTCTCTCTCTCTCTCTCTCTCTCTCTCTCTCTCTCTCTCTCTCTCTCTCTCTCTCTCTCTCTCTCTCTCTCTCTCTCTATGCAACTGCAGTAATTAACCCATCTCTCTCCGGGGTCTAATTAGGAAAAAGAAGCTCCAGTTTAATCTGTATATGGCAATTAAAGCAGACAGACACTGAAGTCATCAGCACTGTCCCAGTCTCTCTGCTGTACCTGTAAGCGATGTGTCAGGGTGTGGAAATTCTTCCTTTGAATCCTATCGAATAGATTTGGTATTGTTCCAACCTGAAAAAAAAGCATACTTAGTCATAATTAAATCATTAACAGTGCTACACTGACCGACGTGTAATCAAACGGCAGGACGCCGTGTCAAATGTTCTCAAGATCTGGTTAGCCCCTCACCCTTAGACTCTATATTCTGAGTCAAATTAGCATCAACAACCATTTGCTGAGTGTCAATTCTTTTCTACATTGCTGTAAAAGTAATAAAAATAATCTAGCAGGTGATTAGCCCTCCATACCTGAAACACTAGTCCACTGAGATGTCTGATATTCAGATGAGACTAATAAACTGCTTAGGCCTAATGGAATCAGGAGAATAGTGTTGCCAGTGGAAATGGGTGCCTAGATACAAACAGAAACAAACCTCACAAAGCTAACTACTAACATCTATAGATGTCCTCATTAAGTTCATATCACACTCTGGGGAGATCTACCTTCTTCATCATCTTTTGTATCCTTTCTTAACATTTATATAATTGACGGTTGGCGTATTCTGAACCTGTGTTTTCTTTGGTGATCAGTGAGAGGTCAGGGGTCTTCATTCAGAAACAGGATTTAGCCACATGTTTCTGGAGATCATGGTGAACTTTGGGCAAGATTATTAACCCAGAAAATGCTGCTTGTTTCCTGCTAATTCATTATTGCTTGCTACATTAAACAGTACTTGTGCTGGCTGAAAATGCATTTCAGTTGGTTTAGGCTAAATTAATTTTTCAAGTTCTTTATTAATTTGGTGCCCGTTCATTCACTGAATATTGACATAAGGATATTTCACTCCTGACAGTATTTGCATGCAGCCAGAGTTCTTTGAAGATGATAATTCTGAGTGAGCTGCTGGCCATTCGTAACTTGATGAGATCAGATCTGGTGATGTCCTTGAAACTTGGCCTTGTATTTAAACGCTTTGGCTTGATGTTTATTCACGGTTTAAAAATTTCATTATTTTACTATGTGCGTGCTGCTTACCCCAGTATCGATAACCTGAAGCACCTTCAGATCCGTGGAAAACCATCACAAGTGCAGTTAATGAGGTTGCTTTGATCATTTCACATTTAACATTTTGTTCGTGGATTTTGGCTCAGTTACCCATCATGCCTTTCATCTGCTGTTTAGTGACACATGGAATTGTTTATCTAGATGGATCTGTGTACTGAGGGCCCTTTATTTGATGGTACCTCACCTTCATTACATTCACTATACTGATATATTACAGTACATTCACTATACTAATATATTACAGTACATTCACTATACTGTGTTATATTACAGTACATTAACTATACTGTGTTATTACAGTACATTCACTATACTGATATATTACAGTACATTCACTATACTATGTTGTATTACAGTACATTTACTATAGTTACATTACAGTACATTCACTATACTGTGTTATATTACAGTACAGTCACTATACTGTGTTATCTTACAGTACATTAACTATACTGTGTTATTACAGTACATTCACTATACTGTGTTATATTACAGTACAGTCACTATACTGTGTTATCTTACAGTACATTAACTATACTGTGTTATTACAGTACATTCACTATACTGTGTTATTACAGTACATTCACTATACTGTGTTATATTACAGTACAGTCACTATACTGTGTTATCTTACAGTACATTAACTATACTGTGTTATTACAGTACATTCACTATACTGTGTTATTACAGTACATTCACATTACCGTTACATTACAGTACATTCACTATACTGTTACATTACAGTATATTCACTATACTGTTATATTATAGTACATTCACTATACTGTTATATTATAGTACATTCACTATACTGCTGATCTATTGTTATTTTATGATTAGCTCTATAGTCTGCTGCATGCATTATTTTCATGTATTCTTGATGTTGGCTGAATCACACTGACACAGTCTGTTTACTTAATTTAGTTAATCCAATTAGCCAGACAATGGGGCACTTACAGATAGATTATGAGACAGAGGGAGAGAGAGAGGGAGAGAGAGAGAGAGAGAGAGAGAGGGAGAGAGAGGGAGGGAGAGAGAGAAGGAGAGATAGAGGGAGGGAGAGAGAGGGAGGGAGAGGAAGAGGAGGAAAGGCTGGTGGTTGTAAGAGAGATTGGGGAGTTTTCATATCTTGTTCTGGTGTACTGACTGACAGTCTCACCCTTTGGCACAAGGCTTTTCAACAACACAAACCTAATGTCTATGTACAAGCCACAGCTATCAGGGGTTTAACAAGCTCTCCACAGCTGTGTTGCGTGTGTTTCTGTGTAAGAGACAGCAAAAGAAAGAGATGGGGAGAGATTTAAAGAAATGTAAAAGTATTGTTCTTGGTGTGTGTGTGTGTGGGGGAGGGTTGTGTGTGTGTGTGTGTGTGTGTGTGTGTGTGTGTGTGTGTGTGTGTGTGTGTGTGTGTGTGTGTGTGTGTGTGTGTGTACTACTGATAGGTTCTTTGCTAAATCCCAGAGCTCTGAAGCAAAGGCCCTTGGGTTATTTTGTTGCCCCACATGGTTTCCATGGTAGCAGCTCTAGGGTAATGGCAGAGGGTATGGTCATGAGATGAGATATACACTGACACAATCAATATAGACAAAAACATCATATCTCCAAAATGTAGTTCAAATTGTATCCTCTTAACCTGCAATATTGCACTAATAGAAATACGATCATGAAAGAAACTCATCTGCTAATTTTGCAATGCAGTTGAATCTGTTGAATCTAGTCCCGTATTTCACAAAAAAAAGAGTGTTCCCCTTCCTGGTTTGTTCTGGGCTTAGTCCTTACGCCAGATTACATGAGTATTAATGGGAACTCAGGCTGTGCTAACAACGTTTAAGTATTAGCCCTGGGCTATGTTACATCAGAGTGCGTAATTAGTAACAAAGTAAGAAGACTGTAGAACCAAGATACAGAGCACAGGAATCGTCAATCTCACTTTTTCAGAGGAAAACCACACCCGCCATAACCCTGTCGAAAACGCATACATCGCAAAGACGTGCACTTTTCAGCCCACATGTGGCTAATTTTCGTCGAGCTTTGTACCACGTTCTGGTAAGCCCAGTGAAAATAAGCAGTGGTCCATGCGAGAGAGCGAGCGGGAAAGAGAGATCGATGTGAGGGCAGACCTCAGGTGAAATTACCCCTGTCAGTTTGGTGCCAACCCAAATCGACTGCTAATAAGGACCGCCAAACGCGGGCCAAGAACCGCTAACTCCGGTGTTCCGTTACTTTCCCCCTCTTTTCCCCTCAATTTGGAATCGGCCGTCACGCCTTCCCGCAGTTCCTCATCTCCACCCATCTCCCCCCTCCACCCAGCTAGAGGGTGGTCACGACGACATGGCCACGGACTTTTGTTCCAGGGCAAAGGGGTGAGACTTCTCAGGGGCAGGAGGGCAGTTTAGCCTTGATCTTAAATCTCAAAAAATCTTAAAACACCAAAGGGGAAATTTAAATGGAAAAACTAGCCTTTAAAAAATAATCGTGAAAGGCAAATAAATAATTGTGAATATACAAAAAAAATCTGAGAAAAATTTGGATATAAATGATATTTCTATGTTAACAATACAATATAATAATTACATTTTGTATCCCTTGCTTTGTAGTTCATAAATATGTGTTATGAGTCAGTGAGATTACTCATAGTGTAGCTTATTTAACTAGCTAGGTAACTCAAGCTATATTGGATTTTTAATCATTTAACACAACATTTAGTAGCAACACTAGTTCCACAGTTAGCTACCTAAATGCTGGCATAAGACAACTTAAGTCTTTACAGTAGATTTAATTGTAAGCAATTTATTGAAAGAAAAAACCAAGCCTATTGCCAAATAGCATTCAGCTCTTAGGAGTCATTAGGCACACAAAGGCATTACGGAGAAACACTGTGGGGTATCTAATAATGACTTGCAAAAATGCTTAATGGAGAGATGTTAAAGGTATTCTGCCTGACATGCACATAATATTTTCATGTTGAAAATCCATTAAATTATCTTTACAAGTCTTCTGACATCAGTGTCAGACATTAAACATAACCCATTATCAAATGTGTGGCACCGCAAGACAAATTCAAATGCTTGTCTCCTCTCTATGCCTACAAGAAACAGTATAGGGCAAAAAATTATATTTAGGGTGACAGATCTGAGCGGAGCTGGCAATCCCAACTGTCCCAGTAGCAGTAACATTATCATTTAAGAGTAAGTATCTGTTTCACAGACAGCTCTTGGCATTAGCTTGCATATTAAGTGTAATAATCTGCCATATAATATGTATGCCCATTTGGTGCACATACTTCTGGACATTTGGGTTTGCCCAAGAGTAGTAGCGTGTTTCTCTCTCTCTCTCTCTCTCTCTCTCTCTCTCTCTCTCTCTCTCATGGTACATCTGTTAGTAGTGTGTCCTGCTGAGTTATTGGCTCAGCACAGCTCCATGTGGCATATGTGCTTCAATGCCGTCCACACACCTCCAATTAGCCTCGCATCCACAGACAAACACATTGATTTTACAATATTCTCCCTTCTCAGACACACAAAACATTCTCTCTCTCTCTCTCTCTCTCTCTCTCTCACACACACACACACACACACACACACACACATACACACACATACACACACACATGCCTGTCATTATTGTGATTAGCTTCATGTAATACTCAAATTCTAAAGATCATTTTCTCTTGCCCTTTTTAAAAAAAAATCTGATTGTCCTCTTTGGCATGCTGCAGTGATGTTGGGGCCAATTAAAAAAATTACGCAGCAAAGCAATTAACAATTAGTGGCTGACTCTCATAGTGATTGCACCCTCATTATAAACATGTTTGTGCATTTAGAACATGGTTTATTCACAGTAATGACATAAAACTGTCATAATTAAAGTGCTATGGTATCACACAGGAAAGGGGGCATTGTTTGGAATAATTTATTACAGGTTTATGATATTGTAGATGAAAAATTACTCCATTAATATATTCCACATAATTAGTACATTCCGTGGCCTATATCCCAAGCAGATGTTATATTCTTTAAAATTATGCTGCTTCACCCATTAATCTTTATGACATCACAGAAGGTATTACCACATTTCTGAGTTATTCCTAACTACTTGATTCAAATCATTATGACATCACAGCTCAGGAACCAGGATTGGCTGACTGCATCCCCTTGCCTCCATTTCTCTTAATGACATCATATAGCCTGGAGCTATGAGCTAGGTTAAGCCAGGCAATTACCTGCCGTTTGATTTTAAAGTCCCCCCTCTCTTATTTCTCACCCGCACGCTTCTCTCATTGACTCTAATGACCTCAGGGCTTTGCAAGTTCTCCTTTCAAATCTGTTCCCTCTCGCTCTCGTTCCCCACATCCCTGCCCCCCAGTCCCCCACCCCTTTATGTCCCCTCTTTTTCCTTCTTTACTCCTTTCGTCTTTAACCCTTCTCCCTCCTCCCCTCCTTCATCTCATTCTCTCCCTCACACTCGCTCTTCCTCTTCGCTTTTTTTTATCATTAATTATTAGTCACTCTTTTTCTCTATGGAGCCAAGCTGATGACAGCTAATTAAGTGTTGGCTGGTGCCAGGCCTTCTCTCTCTCTCTCTCTCTCTCTCTCTCTCTTTCTCTCTCTCTCTTTCTCATCTTTTTCTCACACTCTTTTGTCTTTCTTTTATATCTTTTCTCTCCTTGTTTTCTTTCCCTTTGTTTTAGATGAATAGACTGTCCTCCGTCCTATCTTTTTCTTTCTTTCTGTCTCTGTCTGTCTCTGTCTCTCTCCCTCTCTCTTTCTCCCTAGCTCTCACTCACTCACTATCATCAATTGTGCACGGCACAGTCCCATGGTTAATTACTTCTCCTAATATGCTCATTCACAGCTGTAGGCGTTGTCAGAGAATCTCATATTAGCTCACATTAACAACAGTACGTGTCATACTATCATCCTGATTTGTCATGCTAACATTATGGCATCATTCGTCAAGCTTTTATACTGATGCTGCTCATGTGTTTGGGCTTGCAGGGTTAGACATTATTTGTAATTGTAGTCATGGTAGTCGTGCTTTTGTAAAAGTCGCTATTTGGGAGCAACCGTGTTTTTACGTTTGAATTTTGAT
>NC_135230.1:5993415-6020915 GCF_052324685.1 Brachyhypopomus gauderio | reverse complement strand
ATGCGTGCATGCTTGTGTGTGTTTGCGTGTGTGTGTGTGTGTGCATTCGCATATAACGAGAAACACAGAGGGAGACTTTTGTATATGTTCACAAAGAATTTGCGTTTGCTTTTTCGTGACCCAGATGACTTGTGTCTAAGAGGACATAATTGTCCTGCTGCTACAGTGAGCTACAGCTGAAGTATAGAACTGACATCATAATTATATCTTGTGATCTGCTGCTTACACGTTTATTGTAGAAGAAATGTTCAGTAAAGCAAATGAAGGAGTGTTGTCGCCTGCTTCGTAATTCAAGTGCAGAAAATACACCCACGCTGAACTATGGGATATGTAGTTTGACTTGTTGGCGGTTGGCGTGTATGATATCTTGGTTCTGAAGTGAGGGGGGCCTTCATCTCGGGCAATTATAGCATACAGCTGCAGAGAGCCAGAGTTAAGTGTGTCAATTTGCCGAAGAAAAACCTCTGCGCCCAAATGGGGTCGAGCCCTGCGTTGTGAGAAGCTTCCCTTCACACTACGCTTAATTGAAAAATCTATTTTTCCGAAATGAGGGGAGAATGAAGGAGGGGTTGTATGGTAGGAGAGACACAGAGAGGCAGAGCTCTATAATGTCTTGTTTGAATGTGAATGGCAAGTTATAAGATATAGAGATGAGAAAAATGTAAAACAATGTAAAAAAAAATGATGATTGAAGAATCTGAATGGTTTTTGTAGATGAAAACATCACAGATCTGATGAAGATGGATAGAGATAATGACATAAGTAATGCTAAAATATCGCAACATATTAGCAGGCTGATCACACTGAGTTAATCTGCAAATTCACCTGTTTCTTTACAGCTCACAGGTATCTTGTATTTGGCTTCAGTGATAGCAGCTATGGAGGAAAAATAAGTAGATTTATCTGTTTGCTTTTATTCTCTTTCTTTCCCTCTATTATCTCTCTCTCTTTCACTCTCTCTCTGTAATGTACACTCTCTTAGCTCTCTGTTATTGCCTAGTATCACATTTTCATAAATATTTAAAGAGAAGGCACTTTGCAAAATACACAGTATATTTATTTTTCGGAAGGTGGAAAATCCAATTGAATGTAAAAAATAAATAAATAACTATGTGTTTGTCATGTGACAAATGGGGGGGGGGCGGTGTCACACCCAGATCAGTGGAGATTAGTTAACACTTCAACACGACTATTTACTCTGGGAATAGAACAGACTGCCATGGTGTTTATGTATCTTATAAGATTATTTTGGAACTGAGGTTTGAGGACTATGTTAAACACAACACTCCCTGTGTAACAGTATGACAATTATATTTAAGGTGCTTAGTGTCATCATACAGCTCCTGGAGGAGTGTGTGTGTGTGTGTGTGTGTGTGTGTGTGTGTGTGTGTGTGTGTGTGTGTGTGTGTGTGTGTGTGTGTGTGTGTGTGTGATATCATTAACCATATGTCAGTCATGATTGTTAGGCTATTACTTGCCAATCCTCACTCTGCTTGAGGACTCTTACCATAACTAGACATCAGTCTTGGGATCTATTAAGAATGGTAATCAGTTTTGTCCTACCCAAACTTGGCAATAAGGTCCTTTTCATTCCAGCCATTTACATTACAGCATTTAATCAACAAGACAGCTACTCTAAACTACACAAAGCATATAAAATCTATCACTATATGAATATTGCATTTGCACTGGACACGTGATTAGTTCTATAATGTAATTTGGCAAGGACTTAAAAAAGGACACCCCATCTGCTACAAGAGAAGGTAAAGAAAACTCCCCTCAAGTTCTATCAGCAGACTAATAGCAGGAAACGTCAGCGGACGAGTCGTGGGGTCAGCGTCTGCCGTGGCTCTGTCGTTGAGGGGAGGGGCGAAAGAACGGCCTCTTCCACGGTGGGTCTGCCGCCCATCCTGGCCAATGACAGGTTTAGAGAACGAGAGAAATCAAAATGATAAAACGCTAATATTGGTCGTCCGCATATTGGAGGTGTTAAAAATTTAATGCCGGCAGACCTCAGCGTAGGGTGAGGTTTAGAAGATATTAAATATCTCTCCAGGGTAAGCTGTGAGATACAGGGATTTATGTATTTAAACAGCTTTATTGGGTCATCACGTAATAGAATATACTGAACGCTAGCATCTGATATTCTCATTTATTTAAGCAAGACACCTGGTATTTAAGAAGCTCTGGGCCTTCTTGTGACCTGTAGATGTACACATTGATGGCATTTAAAATGTCAGTAATAGTTTTGTATCGTTGAATGTTTCTGGAGTATGAAAGCTGGAGATGGTGTTGGTATTTTCTTTTAAAGCAACCTCTACTTTGATGCTGTGTGGTGCAGTGCGTGTACAGAGCCATCATTAACAGCTTACTCGGGGCAGGCATGGTGGTGTGGAGTCTTGAGTAAGTGTTTTGCTGAGTGTGAGAACTAGTTTTAACCTCATTTCCCAAAGAAATGGTTTTACCAGACGCCGAGACAGCCACCATATCTGTGATAGTAACGGCCTAGGTCAATTACCACATTACGAGCAGGATACTGTGAACTGTGTGTGTGTGTGTGTGTGTGTGTGTGTGTGTGTGTGTGTGTGTGTGTGTGTGTGTGTGTGTGTGTGTGTGTGTGTGTGTGAAGAAAGCTCTCTAGAAAGCTCTCCTGAATTTACAGCTCAAGACAAAGATAAGAACATTGACTGCACCTGCACGTAAACACAGAGTGAGACAGATGGATATCCAAACATGTATACTCCAATGTCTTTGCACATTATGTGCATATATGGACGACATGTGGATTAGATTTCACTGAAGGACTCTTGGGGACTTTTGGAAGAATGACATCAAATTCCCCCAGGAGCCATTTGTTATTTTTAAAGTGTTTATCTGTGCATCTGCGTGTGTTGTGAGTGCTTCTGTATCAGGATAAAACATAAAACCAAATTTATTTGTGGTTGTATTGTATTGCACAAATGTAAATATTGTAAGTAATTCAGTCAGAATTGTGCATATTTATTGTGTTATATTTTAATCTGTGATCATTTATGGGCCAATTAGGGCTCATGGCTCAGAGAAAAATAAACAGTCAACAAAAACGACTACAAGCAATTAAGAGTGAGAGTGGGTTAATGTCTAATTAGTGTGTGTTTGGGGAGGGATGTAGGAGAGAACAGCCCACACTGCACCTACAGACAGAGGGAGGAAGTATATGAGAAAGGGATGAAGCTAATGTGTGAAAAAGTGCACACAGAGGAAAGGAGGGGTCACACTCGTTTTCTCCCTTCGTTTATTTAAGGGGGAGGAGAGGAAAAGAGAGAGTGATTGATTAGTCAGAGCTGTCAGACTATCAGCCAAGTGGAACTCGCAAATCTCCGCTCCCTCTCCCTCACTGTGTGTTTGTGTGTGTGTGTGTGTGTGTGTGTGTGTGTGTGTGTGTGTGTGTGTGTGTGTGTGTGTGTGCGTGCGTGTGTGCGTGAAATTTCTTTTTGTGTGTACATCTGAGCGCTTGATCATGTAATCCATGACAAACTCTCTTCCTCTAATGATCAAAGTGCAAGTTGTCACCCTGTACATACATCCTGACCCAATGGAAGTCATACACACACACACACACACACACACACACACACACACACACACACACACACACAGACACACACACACACATACACACACACACACGCATGTCCCTCATATTTTCCCTCATGTGTCTTTCACATTTTCCCTCATATACGTTTGTACATGTCAAAATGACATTTTTGTATTATATACGCATTAAACTTACATAATATGCTTTATTATATTATGTAAATATAACCAGTTTCTCCTGTTCTTGTTTGGATTAAATAAATATACCATTGTAATATCCAACAGAATCAGAATTACGGATATATCACATCATACACAAAATTATTTTAGTTTAGAAACCTAATTCAGCTTTATTGTCATTCAGACCATGTGACATGATAACAACGAAACAGAGCTTGGTGTATAGCATTCAGAATAAAACGCAGATTGTTTAAAATGTGGAAATAACTGAGGAGCTACAATAAAATAATATTTTTTAGCACCTTAACTATGTCAGATCTGGATGCATTATTTAGTGGAGTATAATTGCAGTGCTGCAGTGCAGTGTCACTAATCTGAGTGTCACTAATCTGAGTGTCACTAATCTGAGTGTCACTAATCTGAGTGTCACTAATCTGAGTGTCACTAATCTGAGTGTCACTAATCTGAGTGTCACTAATCTGAGTGTCACTAATCTGAGTGTCACTAATCTGAGTGTCACTAATCTGAGTGTCACTAATCTGAGTGTCACTAATCTGAGTGTCACTAATCTGAGTGTCACTAATCTGTGTCTGCTCTCACAGCTGTGCAGCACTTTTAGTGAGACCCTTCCTGTGTCCCATCATCTCTTTACTAATTATTATATTACATACTCTTCAAAACCAGCTAACAGCACTCCTAATTAAAGCAGCTAGCTTGGTGTCAGCATTTTGTAATGCATAAAAATGCTTCTTTAACCTGTGAAAGGGGCCACCGAAAAACACCAAAACAGGCTCTTTGCATCAGAACAGTGTTGGGGACACCAGGTGATGTGATATTGAACTTATTTGAGTTGTTCTCATTTCATCACAGAATTAAATGTCATAATGGATATTCTCACTGGGGGGGGGGGGGGGGGGGGGGGGTCATCTGGAGATATTTGTATAAACATACTGGTGTATCAAAATGTATTCTGGAGTATGAAGTGTTCATAAAGCTGAGCAGAGGTTTACACCATAAAACGTATTGGAAGAAGTCAACAGTCATTAAATCTGCTGACTGCTTCCTCAGTCTTCCTCGGTCTTCCTCATTCTCGGCTTGTTTTCTCTTCCTCCTCATTCAGCCTTTATTTAAAGGAGAAACATCCTCTCGGGCAGGCGGGGGTAATATATTGTCATCCTTTGGCCCCAGAAACTTCAGCTTCTCTTTTCCTCTTCCGGCTCGTTCTTCCCGTGGGTTCATCTTTCGCTCATGTTGCCACGCTTAAAAACTATTTAGTGTCTCGGGCTTTGGGTGGGTAGAGACTTGTATAATCACAGTTGTGTGTTGTATATGTGTGTGTGGCCGTGTGTGTGTGTGGGAAAGCACACATCTGAAGAGAGAAACGATGCCGTATCCTCATTCCCACTCAGGTCACTTCCGTAATGAGTCCTGACCTCCGATCTTTCAGTGGCATCACAAGTTCAGGGGTCAGAAAGGCTGGGAAAATATCCGGCCACAGAGGGGCACGCAGGAGTGTGCACGCGTGAAGAGACCGGGAGGCGGGGGCACTGAGACAAGACGTCTGACATCTGGATTTGTCCTTGCAGATCAGAGAGAGCACAAGAAGGTTGGATGTCTGCAGTTCCGATCACACATGCACAAACAGATGCTTATAAGGGTTTTCACAGAAGCCTTATCCTTCATTAAGAAGCAAGGGCCGGATCATTAAGCATGCTGAAAAAGCCAGATGTAACCACACAGAAGTGCACAATCTGTAAACATATTTAAATGCCTTGAAGCACATTCTTAGGCACATAAACGCGTCATTTGAAATTTCTAAATGCTCGTTCATGTTTCATTAGATAGATGTAACTGCCTGTACATAAACAGTCAGCTGAGACATTTTTAGGAATTTTAGTGCACATCATTCTCTTTAACTGATTTTACTAAGAAATTATTAGTTGAACTCACACAGTCCAGAACATGAAGGCCCGTGTACCATTAGTTTAATGTAAACCTTCATCACCTAGATGGAGATACATTCACCATAACGTATGTGTTCTCCTGGTGAACACGTTTATTCCCCTTTGCCTTGTTGACACTCTCAGAAAGCAGATGACAAATGGACACATTTTCAATTAGAAAAATGCATTTCGAGTGACAGAATTAAACCTCGCTAATTACTCCTCCTACCAGCGGAGAACTCTGATTAATTATGCACTCACTTTTAATTTGCATTCCATGTGGAACTAATTGACATGAATTGGTTTTAATTATTTGAGGGGGAGGTTTCTTTTTTTTTCAGAGACTGCACTTTCTAATTACGGCTGACATGTTCTCCGCAAACGTGAGGCTCATCTCACCGCTGGACCGCCGTCGCAGGCCACGGTCAAAGCTATGGGCACGGAGGTTCGTGCTGGTGCACGTTTCCACACGATCGAAGACAAACCCGTTACCAAGGGTCTGACCTTTGGCCCTGACAACATGAACGCACCCAAACCCTCTCGCTCCTGTGGCTATGATAATTAACTATAAGAAAGTGCTTCTTGCCTTTGCTGCCGGCATTTTGGTTGTAGTGAATTGTGTATTGAGATTCATCTGAAATCTTAATCATTAATTCTTAATTTAATTGAATCATTCATTTAATCACGAGGCCATTATTATGATTATTGTTCAATTAGTTAGTTCTAGTAAATGGTCAGTTGGATCAAAAAAGTTCCAAGTACCTGGTAAAATGTCACATTCCTTACTGTCATCTAATAAAATGTATTCCAAAGGTTATTTTTCTGTTCAGGACATTGGAGAGCTTGTTTGTGCTATGTTAAGAATTGTTCTAAATGTCTGTATACACCTGTGGCCCAGAGGTATAGAGCAGGTAGCGCAAAGAGCAAATAGCCCAAAGGTCATAAGTGTAATTTCCAGACTACACACATGCTGTCACTCTGCATCAAGGTCTCTTACTTTGCTGTAAATGTATGTGATGTTATTGCATGTGCCCTTTGTCCAAGTCCTTTGGCTTTAGTCTCCTTGAAAATAATTTACTCCGATTTGCTTTTTGCATATAACACCCTCGCACCCTGCACACACTGGCAATAACCTTGTTAAAAGTGTAAATGGTCTATTTCTCCTGGCAAAGGTTCAAAGGTCAAATAAATAGGTGATCCCAGGAGCCTTATCAACTCTGAAAAGCCCCATACAAGAGACCCAGAACACCCAGAGTGAAGGGGAAGGCAGAGCATTAGAAAGGGCTGGATTCTTTGGGTCTTTAAAGTGAATTCTCCCCCCCCCCCCCCCCTCTCTCTCTCTGTCTCCCCCCCTTCTCTGTCTGTCTCTCTCTCCCCTCTCTCTCTCTCTCTCTCTCTGTCTCTCTGTCTCCCCCCCTTCTCTGTCTGTCTCTCTCTCCCCTCTCTCTCTCTCTCTCTCTGTCTCTCTCTCTCTGTCTCTCACCCCTCTCTCTCTCCGTCTCTCCCCCCTCTGTCTATCTCTCTCTCCCCTCTCTCTCTCTCTATCTATCTCGCTCTCCTCTCTCTCTCTCTCTCTCTCTCTCCTCTCTCTCTCTCTCTCTCTCTCTCTCTCTCTCTCTCTCTTTCATACATTCACACCACTTGTGTTGACCACTCTTTGGAATAAACGTACCAAGTGTGGAATTCATACGTGTCAAAATTGAGTTTGGAGGCGTGTAAATCCTGGATCAAGGCTGTTTATAGGGGTGATGCTCCTTTGATGTGGAGGGAGCTTGAGTTTGGACGACTAGTCTGAAGACTAAATAGAAGGACCAAAGATTTAGTGTGCAGCTTGATCATTTGCAGTTAAGTATATGCTGAAGTCTACTTAGCATATCATAAACATTTCACATGTAAATTGTAGAGATTGTTGCTTTTGGACCACTGTCGTCATGGATGTTTCGTAATCACTAATTACAGGACCATACATCTATCACGTCCACTACAAGGGCAGATGACTTCATGGGGAAATGGGTTACTAAAGAAAAAAAAAACGTTGGTGTTACTTTGTGTGGTTGGAAACTTTTGCAGGTTAAACAGTTACAGTCATTCCAAATCCACAGGATATGTCAGCTATTCACACGGTCTTATTTCATGCTTCTTTGAACCTGTGTTTTTCTTGCAAGGTGAATCTCAGGTGGTGTGTATCTCAGGTGGTGTGAATCTCAGGTGGTGTGTGTCTCAGGTGGTGTGTGTCTCAGGTGGTGTGTATCTCAGGTGCTGTGTGTTTCAGGTGGTGTGTATCTCAGGTGCTGAGTGTCTCAGGTGGTGTGTATCTCAGGTGCTGAGTGTCTCAGGTGGTGTGTATCTCAGGTGGTGTGTTTCTCAGATGGTGTGTGTCTCAGGTGGTGTGTGTCTCAGGTGGTGTGTATCTCAGGTGGTGTGTTTCTCAGGTGGTGTGAATCTCAGGTGGCGTGTATCTCAGGTGCTGTGTCTTCATACCTACATAGGCTCCTTCCCATGGATACAATGTTTTTAAACCAAAAACGAAAAGAGAACCTTGGAGAACCTTGGAGAATGCCTTGATCTTCTCTCAAAGATCATATGTCCCTCAGCAGCTTGGCATAACACATGTATTAAACCACATTATGGGAAAAATTCTAACTCGGAATGGGAGGGTAGTCAGCAAAACAAATTAGGAATAAAGTTATAGTCAGGCACGGAGATATGCATGAAATATACGTGAAGCATTAAAACTGTCTGGCACCTTGGGTCTCCCACAGGAAAAAAGAACCAGTAATCACTGTTAAAGATTCATCACACACCTAGCAGCCTACCACATTTGACATTATGTTGTGCAGCTACAACTTTAAAATGTCCAGAATACACATACAAGCTATTATGTGATACCTCGACTGCTCCAACTTGTGTTTGTGTGAACATATTATAATGTTACTGTGTAAACAGTGACATTAAAAGTACTATAAGATACCGCCCCCAAATATTTTGGCAAACATAACTGTCAGTGGCGTCTTGTGTCAGGAATACAGACCAAAGTTGTGTCAGATCAAAGTTCTAAGACAAATCCATGAATTTGTGTGCGTGTCACTTGCAGGGTGCGTCTTTTGGCTGAGAACCTGAGCCCTGCAGAATGGTGAGATTACGTCTCCCGCACAAGGAAGGAGCAGGCATTACTCTCCTTTGAAGACCAAGCCAGCCATCAGGAATCAGATCTACAAGCACCTAGTTATGAGAGTATGTCTCCACCGCAGAACCAGCTGTCACTGTGTTAACCACTGTTAACCCCAGTACCACTTTAACCTTCATTGAGGGCTTGTTAATTGGCTGGTGGGATGTCAGGTGTGTCGGAGCAGGAGAAACGATGAAATGTGGAGATGGGCCGCATACTTGGGAAACACTCGTCCAATTTATTGGGCAGAAGTGTCAAAGACGGGATAATTCATACGTCTTCTGATGAACACAGGCCTGTGCAGTTACTACAATGACAAAGAACGCATTAACCATCGTGCACATTTGCAAATTGAGCAAAACCTAGAAAGAGACATTCAAATAATATGGGCAAATTGAAATTATTTGTTTATTTATTATTGCACTGTTTACAAATCTATAAAGGGTCGGTTTTGATGACCTTACGCTCACACTTATGGCAGTTGACAGAGTAATACATAATCATTGACATATAGTAATGTATTATATATTATGCAAAATGAGCAGAAAATATTCATGTTCAGCTGATTTACAGTTAATTTTATGAGATGCTTCTGGTGTTCCTTTGCTTGGAAAAATAATGTTTTGTGTTTTTGGGTTTTTTGCTGCGTGTGTGTGTGTGTGTGTGTGTGTGTGTGTGTGTGTGTGTGTGTGTGTGTGTGTGTGTGTGTGTGTGGTTTATTTGTGTGTTGTGTGCATGCAGCTTTATGCTAATATAAGGTCTACTGTCTACATATAAGAATTAATAAGATAAATTATAAGTTTTTTATTGTGTGTGTGTGTGTGTGTGTGTGTGTGTGTGTGTGTGTGTGTGTGTGTGTGTGTGTGTGTGTGTGTGTGTGTGTGTGTGTGTGTGCGTGCATAACTCTGTGTAGGTGAGCTGTACAGTGATCTCCATCTCAGGATTAAAATTTAATAAGCTTGTGCAGGGAAGAACATTTATTAGCCCAATATGACAAAAGACAGAGTAATTCATCAAAATGTTCAGTTGTTTACATAACACAGATGAATACTTTGCAAGTATCATTTAATCTTTCTGCAAAGTAGATTGTGTGCAGCAGTGCTGTGTTCCTCATGGAGACTCTGGGCTCTCTGGGGAATCTTTATTTTGCTCGTAGTTCAGCTATATGTCTGATGACTTCCTCTTACAGCTAATACGAGTATTCCATAGAGAAACACCCTTATGATAGCTTAGCCCTAATAGGCAGGTTATGGCTTATTTTCCTCATTCAAGATTGATATGCATACAAGAGAAGCAATACAATTCAGTTCACAATATAACACTTTTGTGCTAATTCACCATTTTCACCCAGTGACTGATCTCATAATTAGGGGAATGAGAACAGTCTACAAACCTAGGGCACTAAAACATATAAACAGCACAGAACCCGAAGGGATAACATTCATTAAAGCGTTTTTTTTTTCTTTCTTTGCATCTCTGATGGAACTCGTGCTAAATAAATAAACACAAATAAATTCGGATTGTGTACAACTAAATCAAACAATCCAAAATATCATTATCCCAATATGTTGACTAAAAAAAGACCAGCTTGGAAGAAAGTATTTTGAATGACGTGACCTTTCACACTCTTCTGTCTGACACTCCTCCAGTAGTGATGCATTTGTGCAGACCGGCATAGAATACATTAATGACCGTCATTACTGTTTCTTCTTTGATCTCCATGCTGGAAATATATTTCATTATTGTTAGCACCTGTACTGTCACCATAGTTTAACAGATCTAACTGATCTGACGTAAACGGGATCAGAAAGACACTTTGCAGTTCCTGGCAGGCTGTGAACCTGCGGAGGGAAACAAATTCAAAGCTCTTGAGATTCTGGCTAGTTTTTATCATATTATTAAATAGCAGTAAGATAGGACCTTTGATCTGTCTTGTAGAAAAGATACATTTCAGTGATTCTAAAAGCTAATCAACGTTTCAACACAAACTGGGACTTTAGGCAATATATCCAATACCACAGCATGCCGCTTCTTCAAATGCGTCCGTGCAGACTGCACATTTAAGTAGTCAGGAGCAGCACTGATAAGAGCAGGAGTGCACTAGAAGATTCTGGAATGAAGACACATTCAGTAGAAGGTCACTTCAAGATTTTAAAAGTCTGCTGCCAGGTATGAGGTGTTGAGTCTCAGTAATAAATCAGACAAGCTTCTTCATTTCTAACTGATTAATTTTATTAATGAGCCAGTTTTTTAATTATTATTTAAAAATTATGTAAGAAGAAAATTTTATTCAAGGACTTTGTGGTAGGAGAGGACCAGCTGTGGTAACGCAATGAGCCCATAGCAACAGAATAAAATGCTCCTGTAGGAAAAGCATTTGGTCCCCCAAAAATGAGAAGAAGCTAGTTTGGAACACCAGACAGAATAATGAAGTTAAGTCAAATTTATTTATGTAGTACACTTTACAACTAATGTCTGGGTCCAAGTCCCCACTAAGGAAAAAACGCCAGAGGAAGAAACTTTGAGAGGAGAGAGGAACCAAGACTAAAGGGGGAACCAACACTCAAAGAACCAAGACTAAAGGGGGAACCAACACTCAAAGAACCAAGACTAAAGGGGGAACCAACACTCAAAGAACCAAGACTAAAGGGGGAACCAACACTCAAAGAACCAAGACTAAAGGGGGAACCAACACTCAAAGAACCAAGACTACATAATGATGAACTAGATTAACCTACTCAATGCAGAAAGAAAATGTGACTGTCATTGCCACTTGTATGATATAAGCCACTTCAGCAGGCCCTGTCATACCCTGGCTGATCATCTTCAGCAGGCCCCGTCATACCCTGGCTGATCATCTTCAGCAGGCCCCATCATACCCTGGCTGATCATCTTCAGCAGGCCCCGTCATACCCTGGCTGATCATCTTCAGCAGGCCCCGTCATACCCTGGCTGATCATCTTCAGCAGGCCCCGTCATACCCTGGCTGATCATCTTCAGCAGGCCCCGTCATACCCTGGCTGATCATCTTCAGCAGGCCCCGTCATACCCTGGCTGATCATCTTCAGCAGGCCCCGTCATACCCTGGCTGATCATCTTCAGCAGGCCCCGTCATACCCTGGCTGATCATCTTCAGCAGGCCCCGTCATACCCTGGCTGATCATCTTCAGCAGGCCCCGTCATACCCTGGCTGATCATCTTCAGCAGGCCCCGTCATACCCTGGCTGATCATCTTCAGCAGGCCCCGTCATACCCTGGCTGATCATCTTCAGCAGGCCCTGTCATACCCTGGCTGATCATCTTCAGCAGGCCCCGTCATACCCTGGCTGATCATCTTCAGCAGGCCCCGTCATACCCTGGCTGATCATCTTCAGCAGGCCCCGTCATACCCTGGCTGATCATCTTCAGCAGGCCCCGTCATACCCTGGCTGATCATCTTCAGCAGGCCCCGTCATACCCTGGCTGATCATCTTCAGCAGGCCCAGTCATACCCTGGCTGATCATCTTCAGTGTACTCTTCTCTCCCAACGACACATTTCTGGGCAGGATGGGTAGAATATTGGAACAGGACTGGAGAAATTACACAAACTTGGTAAATATCGCCCCAGTTATGTGAGGATAGTTTATTTGTCACAAATGAACCAGTTAATTACACCTTAGATGTAATGAGCCTTCCAGCATCTCCCAGCGATCAACAGTGCAAGCCACTAATGAGGCTGACACACCAGTGGTGACACCTGATGTTTCACATTTGACAATTGACACCTGACAATTGATGCCTGAAACTGATATCTAACAGTTGACACCTGACACCTGACTGCTGACACATGACAAATTAAGTCAGACACCGACACCTAACCACTGATGTTTGACAACTGATACCTGACAGCTAACATCAAATAAACGGTGCCTGTATCTTGTCTGGCACCTCAAGCCGACACCTGACCCATGACACCTGATCCCTGTACACCTGATGCCTCACATATCACGCCTGACAACTGATGAGTGACACCTGAAACCCGTAGTCTGAGTGGTAATAACTGAGGCTCGAGGAGCCGTGTTTTGATGCTTGTCGGGTGCAGTGTCCATGAAGCAGCACATTCATGTTCAGTGAACAGAGAGACTACAATTGCGATGTGTAGCTGATCAAACCAGAGTGTGTCTAGCATTGATGAAGAATCGGGATTTTAGACAGCAATGTGTGGTTCATCAGTACAAAGTGTGTCCAAGCTATGATGGATTTTAGAGAAATAGCATGAAGTGAGAATGCTAGACTGAATAAGATATACATTAAAAAGAACAAAACATGGCCGCTACTGCATTAAACCAAGCCTATTTAATTTAGGGAGAGGCTGTGGAAACCCACCCATGCATAAAGTCAGGCATGTATGACTGTGACTTACAGAAAGTAAATTAACCAATCAAATCTTTGTTAAAATATTTTCTTTTCATTAGCCAAAGCAATTGTCCTCCAGGTCTCTTAGAACTTTTAACATTTAATTCTTTCAGCAATTTGAAAATATATCAGCTTGAGATCCTGTGTAGAATTTGAGATCCTGTGTAGAATTTGCTCCTTTTAAATACGACCTGTTCCTCCCATCTGGTTTATTTAAATTAAGGTCTTACAACACCAGCAAAATGTACTTAACCATACTAATGTACTTCATCAGTGACACTGGTAATATCATCCTAACAATGGTGGTCTAATTATTTCTCATTTTAACTATGATATAAATGTGTCTTAGTGAGGTGTTACCACCATAGTAAATTAGGCATATCTACCATGAAGAATCAGACAGCTAACATGTAAGTTATGATATCTACCTTGATGAATCAGACAGCTAACATGGAAGTTATGATATCTACCTTGATGAATCAGACAGCTAACCTGAAAGTTATGAAATCTACCTAGATGAATCAGACAGCTAACCTGAAAGTTATCATATCTACCTTGATGAATCAGACAGCTAGCCTGGAAGTTATGATGTCTACCTTGATGAATCAGATAGTGAACCTGGACATTATCAAGCTCATCAAGCGAGTTCCTGCATCATTAACTAAATTGGAAAGTAGGGAAGGCAAAAAAAATCTACCTGAAAACCATTTGAAGTGAGCAGACAAAATAGCCCCCCACACCCCCAAGCTCTCAATGTGCATATTGGTATTCGGGCCATTTTCAAGATATAGCAGACATGTTAGGGAGATTTGATCAGGCTATTGTGTAGAATATTATACTAATCTAGTAGATAGTCTTTTGTGCATTGTTGGACAGATCAGATTAGATGTCTTGGGCTAAATTTAGGACCACATGGAGAGGGAAGTGCAGGCTGGTCCTCTGATTCTCAGCTCTCCCACACACCTGACACGCAGGCACAAGCTCGGCAAACAGAGATCAGTGCTCGGAGCGCAGGATTCAGTGACACTTTCCATCCCTACACCATCAGACAACCAGTAGGTGCTAAATCACTTTACAACACACTTGCTATTACTGTGTTATCTGGACTTTAGCTGCTGTGAAATCATACACTTCCATATGCTAGTTAAAATTCCCCGCAGACACTGTTGTCCTGTGTCCTTGTCAGTGTGCACCATAGACTGTGTTCTATCATACATTTCACCATTTCAGGTTCAGTGTGAACATGCACTGTCACTTTGTTCACTATATTTAGCGTGTCAAACCCGTTTACTGTGGGTGTTGTGTACTGTTCGTATGGAACATTGTCCTATATATATGTTAATCCTGTTCACTCACACTTACTATATTGTCTTGTTGTTGTGCTGTGGGGAAAAACAAGTAAGAATGCAAGTACAGATTTCAGAAGGGTCAGGAAGGGTCAGGAAGGGTTGAGGTCAAAAGTGTAAAAAATACTTTGTGGCTACTGTAGTTTAATGTCTAGAAGACTCTAAAGACTTTATGTAGTGCCGTACCAAGCCAATATCGGCTCTCCCCTTTAATATTGGCAAGGGACCATGTCAACTTTGTCAACCTTGTGGTCTTAACCCAAATCATATAGATGGACATTTGTGTAAAGGACATTTCACTTGTTCACTAGAATCAAATGCGTTCTGTTCACTTAGACTCTACTTTATTAGACTCTTTGAGTCCCAGATTTGATTAATCTGTGACTCTGTGGGTTGAGGTTGAGGCAAACCGAGGCGGTGGGGGAATCAGCATATGAAGATGGCTTCCATCCTCATGTCTAGACATGAGGTGTTCCAAATATGTGTGTGTGTGTGTGTGTGTGTGTGTGTGTGTGTGTGTGTGTGTGTTGACTTTAATTCTGTTAAAGGACAGGTTGACATTATGAATGTTCCCATGAGGAACACCAAGCGAACCATCGGATGCATGTGAAGAAGCAGGTAGGACTTTCATGGAACCGAGAACGGGATGAATTAATTTAGGGTTTAATCACTATATTAAGGTCCAGCCGTACCTGTGAGTTTTCTCAGTGTTTGTGTGTGCCTCTGGGAGTGCATGTGTGCGCTAGTATATCAGATCCAGTTAGCGGAGATAATTCTCTATTGTTGTGTGATTGATGACTGTTAATTACACACGCAATTAGTCTCCTAATTAAACATTTATCACACAATTGAGAGCAGGACAGAGGACAGAATAGAAAAGAGGACAAAGAGGAGAGGCAATAGTTAATGACATTCGTGTTCAATAGTGTGTGTGTGTGTGTGTGTGTGTGTGTGTGTGTGTTTGTGTGTGTGTGTGTGTGTGTGTGACAGGTAAACTGCCCTGTCCTTTTATCTCTGGGTGGTTGTGTTTTTTTCTCCTCTTGTGTGTGTGTGTGTGTGTGTGTGTGTGTGTGTGTGTGTGTACGTGTGTGTGTGTGTGTGTTTTTTTTTTTTCTTCATTGCTGTTTTTGTTTTCCGCGGCCGAATCGAGCCTCTGCATGAGTGCACAGTGTCAGAGGAGTGTGACTGCCGCTCTGTCGCTCCCTCCCTCCTCCTCCCTCCTCCTCCTCCTCCCCCTCTCCCAGCATCCGGAGCTTTCGGGCCCCTTCCTCGCGATCCGTGGCAGATAATGGCCATTCCTGCTGCCCGGGCAGCCTGCGGATCAGGAGAACATTTCCAGGTGAGCTGAGCGAGTGGCAGCGGGTGAGATCACTGGCGGCAGCAGAAGATTTAGTGGCATCATGCGGCGAAGCTGTGACCCCAGACGGCCTGTGTGCTGCCGCCCACGTTAAAGACCACGATGTGAATGATAAGTGACGATCAATATCTGTAATCAACAAGCAAATACTCCAGAAGAGAACATTCATTTGGGTGGTTAGGCTTCCTAATTGCTCATGCCATGGAGATTGAAGTCTCATAGTAAATTCTGTTTCTGTTATGTGCCAGTATGCCCAAAATCAGGATTTTTTTCCTGCACCCCTTGAATTTGATATCATAAACAGTTTATTCAGTGCAGGTAACAACTCCATGTATCACGACTAAATCCCTTTACCTTGAGAACCTGAGGTGCAAGCTTAAAAAACTCACTGGTGCCCTTCAAGATGAAGACTAGTGACGGATTTAAAACCGATTTAACGGCAATAAATTAAAGTATCTCTGTATGGCCCCGTTCCCACGAGGTGAGTGTGGTATCATATGCTCTCTGAAGGTGTACAAAATACCCCTCTTACCCCCTGCCCCCAACTCCATGTTGACACCCTTTGCCCATATGGATTTAGCTGGTGGGAAACATGGGTCTTAGAAGGTCGGCCTGAAACGGAGAAGGTGAGAGACAGAACGGAGGGCTTGTTACAGTGTTATGGAAATTCTATCGTGGGGTCAGGAACAAGTGTTACAGAATTCATGAGACACAGAGGAAGAAAGAGACAAACAGAGGCACAGATGATGCGACATGCGCGTCTCTTGAAAAGCGAATCAAACCTTTAACGTGCCAGATTCTGCCTTCTGAAGCGGCTCGGATTGTTAAGTCTTTTTCATTTCTGTGCTTCCTTTTCCCATCATCCCCCCAACCCGCCACCCTCCGTCTGTGTCAGCAGAGTGAAAAAGGGAAAGGGTTTTAAGTGAGGGGATCCCAGCGCGCATGCGTGCGCTGGCGTCCGTAACGCTGACAGCCGAGCGGGGTTATGAAAACAGTCATTCTTCCCGTCATCGCTCCATAGCCAGTGATTTAGCAGCAGGCAGCCCCTCCGCTGCCGTAAAACACTGGCCTGCCATTTCCAGTGCATGCTGGGATATCACTCATCACAGGGGCCACCTCCTGGCACAGTTGCACCTCACCTGCTACTGTGTTTTACCAGCAGAGCTTGACCACACCCCGGACCCTTTGGGCCTGCCCCAGAGAAGGAAGTTTGCATTGTAACTTACTGCCGTTCATTCTCCCCTCTCGCTCTGACTTCATTCTCCAGGGGTGGAGGTGGTGGGTGAGAAGGGTGTAGCAGAATGCAGTCACGGGGCAGTTCCGAGTTCGATTCTGGGATGGGACTTTGATTTACTGCACTGCGCCTGTGCGCATGGACTTCTCACAATCACAGGGCATTGCTTTCATGTTTAAGAAAGGACTGTGAAATTAGCCCCTCTGGATACACCACGTTCTGCTTTTCATCTTATTTTAAGTTTTAATGTGGATCTAAATATCAAGTTATGTCCTGTCATAAACTGCTTATGTAGAATATACCATGACTAAAGCCGCTATGTGAATATTTCATGCATGTTAAATATTTACCCCTACGATCTTCACAATCTCTTTTATATTTCTCTTAGATTGTTATCACAACGTATTATGTCGTGCATTGTGTGTCACATTTCTTACCAAGACAGTGTAATTGCTTTGCCAGGCTTGTGTGTCTTGGGCTGAAATCTATTTTCTGTAGTGCTTCAAAGGAAAGCAGCTCTTCAGAGAACACAGTCTGCAGTTTTACATGTTATTGTTGATGAACATTTAACCATATGAGATTTTTTACTTATCTATTTATTTTTTGAGAAAATAAATAAGCATACCTATAAATAACATTTTATAAATGAATAATATAACAAAACTTTGGGTAGCTGTTAGGGACACGATTATTAATTCTCCCAAGTTTAAGTGTTTAAACTGAAAACATGTCATCATATATAGAATAACACCATATGATGTTCATAGTATCTGAATGTAATTTGACAAATCAAAAATCTCTCCAGGTTTCTTTACAGTGAATTTTTTACTGTATATTGTTTTGTCTGCATAGGTACTGAAGACGTTAGCATCATTAGAATTTTTATCTTAATGAACACTTTTAAAAATAAAATTCTTATATTTTTTTGTTTTGTATGTAACTGCATTCACTTAAAATCTCCAATATCACCAAATCAACAGTTACAGTGTCACTGGGTAGTAAAAAGAGAAACTGTGATTCCTCATTAGTCACTGCACATGTGTGTTAGTCCATGTGGACTCTACTGTGTTGTTTACGATGTTTGTGTTTTCTCCTGTGAATGGGGAAACGTGTTTACCTTTGCTGCCCATTGTTTATCTTGCTCTGCTGGACACCTTGTAAAACCTTGTAGTGATTGTGTGTGTGTGTGTGTGTGTGTGTGTGTGTGTGTGTGTGTGTGTGTGTGTGTGTGTGTGTGTGTGTGTGTGTGTGTGTGTGTTTTATACTATAAGACTATATTATACTATATAGTGTTTCTCACTATAAGACTGTGAATGCAAAGGTAGATATCTCTGTTTTCCCATGTTAAGATGATTACTGTTAGGGTTTGTCTTGATAGACAGCAAGAAATCAGTTAGTCACAGACTTCACATTTCCACTACTGACCAAAGAGAGAGAGAGAGAGAGAGAGAGAGAGAAAGGGGGGGGGGGGGGGGGGGAGTGTACCTTCTTCTGTTAATATGAAACAAATAACCTTAAGTATTAATGTGTATGACAGTTAAATCAAGACACATTTACAATTTTATCTAAACACCAGGTACACACAGAACTGTACTGACAGAGTGAACAAAAATGGTTAGTTGCTGTTAGTGTAGAAAAGTACAATATTTTTTTCAAAATTCATTTTAAGTATTGCTGTCGCAAAAATGTTACCATTTAAAAAACACAATTCAGAACTCATTTTACTTTAAATATTCAAAATGTCCTAAATGACAAAATTAGCTTTCAGAGTCTGGGAAGGAAGGCTGCCTTAGAGTCTTCAGACTGGTCCTCTCTAGGGAACTATTATGTAGGACTGTATAGCGTCTCCACCACCCCTCTCTCCACCCTCACCCCCACCCCCAACCCCAACCCCCCCTCCACACCCCCACCCTCAACCCCACCCCCACCTCCTGCCAGTATGCACAGTAAAGGGAACAAATCACTGAAAAACTCGTTTCCACGTTCTGTTCTGAAACTGTAAAAAACAGCAGTACATAATCGAATATGTACTCCTCATTAATTTACACTGAATTAATAGAGGTCATATAAAAAGGACAATATACATTTTTTCTTCTATCTACATAATTAAATGTTTTTATCATAATTACCTTCATGCCGATTAGTTTCGGAATTAAACTCAAAATTAAAATTTGTGCACTTTCAGCTAAAGTATTTTGCGTTACAAAAGAAGAGCCACCTAGACATTAAGAAGAAGAAGAAGAACCACTTCGATATTAAGAAGAAGAAGAACCACCTAGATATTAAGAAGAAGAAGAAAAACCACCTAGATATTAAGAAGAAGAAGAACCACCTAGATATTAAGAAGAAGAAGAACCACCTAGATATTAAGAAGAAGAACCACCTAGATATTAAGAAGAAGAAGAAGAAGAACCACCTAGATATTAGAAAGAAGAAGAACCACCTGGATATTAAGAAGAAGAAGAAGAACCACCTAGATATTAAGAAGAAGAACCACCTAGATATTAAGAAGAAGAAGAACCACATAGATATTAAGAAGAAGAAGAAGAACCACCTAGATATTAAGAAGAAGAAGAACCACCTAGATATTAAGAAGAAGAAGAAGAACCACTTCGATATTAAGAAGAAGAAGAACCACCTAGATATTAAGAAGAAGAAGAACCACCTAGATATTAAGAAGAAGAAGAAGAACCACTTCGATATTAAGAAGAAGAAGAACCACCTAGATATTAAGAAGAAGTAGAAAAACCACCTAGATATTAAGAAGAAGAAGAAGAAGAGCCACCTAGACATTAAGAAGAAGAAGAAGAACCACTTCGATATTAAGAAGAAGAAGAACCACTTAGATATTAAGAAGAAGAAGAAAAACCACCTAGATATTAAGAAGAAGAAGAACCACCTAGATATTAAGAAGAAGAAGAAAAACCACCTAGATATTAAGAAGAAGAACCACCTAGATATTAAGAAGAAGAAGAAGAACCACCTAGATATTAAGAAGAAGAACCACCTAGATATTAAGAAGAAGAACCACCTAGATATTAAGAAGAAGAAGAAGAACCACCTAGATATTAAGAAGAAGAAGAAGAAGAACCACCTAGATATTAAGAAGAAGAACCACCTAGATATTAAGAAGAAGAAGAACCACCTAGATATTAAGAAGAAGAACCACCTACATATTAAGAAGAAGAAGAAGAACCACCTAGATATTAGAAAGAAGAAGAACCACCTAGATATTAAGAAGAAGAAGAAGAAGAACCACCTAGATATTAAGAAGAAGAACCACCTAGATATTAAGAAGAAGAAGAAGAACCACCTAGATATTAAGAAGAAGAACCACCTAGATATTAGGAAGAAGAAGAAGAACCACCTAGATATTAAGAAGAAGAACCACCTAGATATTAGGAAGAAGAAGAACCACCTAGATATTAAGAAGAAGAAGAACCACCTAGATATTAAGAAGAAGAACCACCTAGATATTAAGAAGAAGAAGAACCACCTAGATATTAAGAAGAAGAACCACCTAGATATTAAGAAGAAGAAGAACCACCTAGATATTAAGAAGAAGAAGAACCACTTCGATATTAAGAAGAACCACCTAGATATTAGGAAGAAGAAGAACCACCTAGATATTAAGAAGAAGAACCACTTCGATATTAAGAAGAACCACCTAGATATTAAGAAAAAGAACCACCTAGATATTAAGAAGAAGAACCCCCTAGATATTAAGAAGAAGAAGAACCACTTCGATATTAAGAAGAACCACCTAGATATTAAGAAGAAGAACCACCTAGATATTAAGAAGAAGAAGAAGAACCACCTAGATATTAAGAAGAAGAACCACCTAGATATTAAGCATCTAAATCTTGTAAATATAAGGAAACATTCATTTAAGGAAATTATTCAAATGATGAGCATAAGCATGTAAGTATAGATGAAAGCCAACAGACGTCAGTAACTCTACTCTGGACGGATACTGAATCTAGTTTGGTAGCATTTCCTTTGATGCCTTTTAGTTTGCATGCCAATTAACAGCACGCATGTAAAGGATATCTGGCTGATTGATATGTGAACTATCAAATCAGCATTTTGAAAAAAAGTTTAAAAGATGCCAAATGGTTTTGGTACAAACTGTATCATTTCATAGAAATAACAGCAGTGTTCATGCATCAGGTGGAACAATCCTGAAAATCATGACAGAATATACCAGTGCCAAACAAACTGTAATCAGGAAAAAGAAACAGTGGTTGTAATCTGAGTTCCATAGACACTCAGTAGGATAGTCACTGAGCACATTATCCACACAGTGGAATATAAGACCCAGTCTGGACAAGAACTACTGTACGCTTCACATGTCCTGTGCTAAAGACGTTCAGTAGTGTTCTGATTTCCTGAAAATCCTGTTCCTTCCGTTTTTTTTCCATTACCTCTCCAAAAACCACGTGAAAACATCTTTGGAAGTAAATCCATCAAAGGAGTTAATGTACTGTCTACAATACTACATCAAGACTTGAACAGCATTCCAGAAAGGGATCCACACTTGTAATGACAGCATTCCAGATTGGGACTATTTATATATTATATCTCATTCAGGACATTTTACAGGTTCTATAGAATCTCCAAAGCATTATGTCATGGGAAGAGAGGGTCACATCAGTTTATAATTGGTTCACAGTATTCATTAGTGTCCGGAAGTAGTTTTCAGTATGCCTGTGTACAGCTAAAGTTTCTCGTCTGTAGCATCTTTCTGAGTGGCTGTAATACTTTTGTGTACCTGTTCTATGGTGCTGTTATAAATGGATATTATGACAAATAAAAAGATACTAATTTAATTAGGATACTTATGTTACTTTATCAGAATGTTTCGCTATATCAGTACACTAAAATATATTAGTATACTTAATGTTTTTGGCATGTTTAACTATACTTTACCGTATACATCTGTAGTTTTTTTCACAGAGATTTTTAATAGTTTAACAGCTGCCCTTTGTTTAAGGTGGCAAAGTTTGTTAGTGCTAAGTGAGCGGTGAGGAAAAGTGACCCATTAAACATGTGATTGCGTGGCCTATAGTATCAGATGGAGAAGCAATGGTGGTGTTTCAATTAAATTACCTTCACTGCATTAGTGTGCTCTATCAGAATTAATATGAAATTAAATGACCTTGATTGCATTAGTGCGTAATATCAGAATTAATATTTGTTACATGAGTTTCCTTTTTCTCCAGATAGGTTAATATTCCAGCATGTGTGCAAATTAGCGTGATGTTAATAATATTTTTGGATACATACATCACTGTGTTCTATTTATTTATTTTTGCCACTTTTTGTCCAGTGTTGTTTGCAGCCATTGTTCTTATATAGGTGCCTGATATCAGGGCATTAGGATTTGACATTAGGATTTTAGCTTGGACAGAGCCAATAGCTGAATATGTGAATAAGGCTGTTCACGTCTTTCCAAGAGGAAGAAACCAGCCAATTCTGTATGGGGGAGTATCACTGGGTTCTAAATACTACTGCTACCAGAGGTGGACATTCCAGGTTCAGAAAGTAAAACCCCTTCACAGGATTTTATTCAAGCTTGCTGGATTTTCTAATTAGTGGCAGGTAAAATTAGTGGAATCAACACAATCCAAGAAGCCTGAGCAAAATCCTGATGAGGACTTTTACTTTATGAACCTGGAATGCCCACCTCTGGCTGTTACAAACATTTCAATTCCTCCACCCATGTCATTTTTAGGACTTGAAATAAGTTCTAATTTTGTAGGTCTTATTTTGAAGCTCTTATTTTGTAGATATGTAGGTCTCTCTCTCCTTAGTTACGGACACCCAACTGGCCAGCCCTAAGCAGCTTCCACTTGTAATTAGCATGAAGCTAAAAGTGTGTCATGGCACTTGACATTTGTTGTGACACTAGCGAGGTTCTCTCCGCTCTCCTCTCTATAATCCTGGAGCATTTATATGGTGCACTGAGAAATAATTGGAACAAGATTTCAGATGGTGTACATATACTCTTACAGTGATTTCAGTGGTACTGCAAATGTTTTTGTTTTCACTTTATATATATATATATATATATATATATATATATATATATATATATATATATATATATATATATACCGGTACAATTTATTTATTTTATTTTATTTTTTTATTTTTTATAGTTTTCTTTATTTCCATTTCACACTCTTGGCATTCTCTCAATAAGCTTCCACTAAATAAACCTGATGAGACAAACCTGAAAACTATTTCAGGTGACTACCTCTTGAAGCTCATTGAGAGAATGACAAGAGTGTGCAATGCAGTAATCAGAGCAAAGGGTGGCTATTTTGAAGAAACTAGAATATAAAACATGTACATTACTCCACATGTGTTCATTCATAGTTTTGAGCGCTTCAGTGAGAATCTACAATACATCATGGAAATAAAGAAACACTTGAGAAGGTATGTCCAAACTTTTGCACATTTATATGTATTTATATACATTTGTAACCTACACTCACACACACACACACACACACACACACACACACACACACACACACACACACACACACACACACACACACACACACACACACAGGCCATCATTCTTCTTCATTCCTCTTCAGGTTCCATGAGTTCATGGGAACAGTGCTACTTGAGTGTAGCACCTATGTCTCTCAACATCATGCAATTTCCAAATGTAAACCCTAAGGAGCAACCTAAGAGGAAACGAGTTTTAGAGAACATGGATGACTTATTTTGGAGAACATCCTTGGAACAGAATTACCATCCACAGAAAACAACGTGAAACACACTTCCATCTACACGAGGGAAAGGAAATGGTAAAAAATGAGACACCTTATAAAACTAAGATTAATATTAACAGTTTGTTATTGATCAAGCAAAATCTGATACTTCTTACTGATAAGCAAAATCAATAAAACAAGAGTGAGAGAATATTTACTATTATTTAAGACCACAATTAATATGCCTTGAGTCTCGCTCTGAACAAATACGATGGTGTGTGTGTATATAATAATATAATTGAAGAAAAGGATTAGTCCCATTGCGTAGTTCATCAGATCTTCATCAGCATTACTGTGTAGCAGCCTGACATTGTCAACGTGTCGTAGAGGAGAATAAAACGGCCAAGGATCACACATGAACAGTAGTTTTAGAGTCTCTCTAGTAGCTTTAGAGTCTCTTTTGATAAATTAACTGCCTATCCAAAATATAAATTATATTTTTTGTCTTCATGATGTGATTGTATATACACAGAATAAGAAGGCCCCATTTCTAATGCATTTCGTATTTAACACAGAGTCAAAAGTGAAATCTCTCTTTTTTTTTCTCTGACCCATTTGGTTGTGCAAACAACACTGATGAGCTGAAGAAATTCTGTTGTTTTTGTATCCTAACACCTTAATTTCAGGTGCCTTTCTAGTCAGAGAAAGAACAGGCAGCTTTATCTAGATCATTAGAATGGTTATAATACTGTGTGATGATAAAACTGTGTGATTACCATTGCCTGTACAATCGCATCTACTGCATGTACACACACACACACACACACACACACACTTGTACACACACATACATATTATGATACTGTATTACATCCACAGATATTATATTCAGATTCACCTGAAACTACAAGCTGAAACACAGTCACATCTTATACCAAGACACACACAAACACACACACACCATTTAGAAGGAGGATGGTGTTTTATTGGCTGGACTGGTGAAATAGCTCTAGAAGATAATAAGAAGTCATTCAGTCTGGCATGTTGGTGCTTCAGAAAACGTGAGTCTTTGTGGGGAGGGGGGACACTTGTGGGGAGGGGGGACACTTGTGGGGAGGGGGACACTTGTGGGGAGGGGAACACTTGCTGTAATCGGAAGCTAAACGGGAATTTCTGTGAGACCGTCCAGGTGTTTAGCCTCCCACTGATTGACCTGGATACCGGAAAGCTGCAAGAATCTTTTCCCTCTTCAGGGAGAGACAGAGAGAGACAGAGAGAGACAGAGAGAGACAGTCCACTGGCTGGACCGGCTGGTTTGTTGTAGAAAGAGACAGACAGAGTTTGGGACGAGTGTGGAGAATGAAGGAGAATGGAGGACAGATGACTGCTGATACCTGTAGTGACTGATCCACAGCATTAGCTGCTGAGAATGTACGATGGTTGTCATTTATTCTCTTGATCCTGGGAGAGTGTTGATTGTGCATTTCATGGGAGTGTGTTTGTGTATATGTATTTATGCTTCTGTGCAGTAAACCCGCTTTAAAGTAAGAATCCACAAAGCAGCGTTAAACGGTTGCAATAGTTTCCACTGTATGATGTGCTGACAAATACAAATTTTGCTGATGCTTTCTGGATATCCGATGTGTTAATCCTAAAATCGGTAAAAGTGAAGAAAGAAAGTAGCTCAAACCAGCTCATTGATTGCAAGTTTGCAAGTTTTGATGCACAATACCTACCAAAAAGTACTTTTGAGCTGTGTGTGTGTGTGTGTGTGTGTGTGAGAGAGAGAGAGAGAGAGCATGCATGTGATGCAATTTTTGAATCACAATGTCCATTACACGCTTTCTGACATTTTTGTTTGGATCCAGCTGCGTCAGAAAGAACACCCAATTTAATGCCAAGACACACACTAAGACCCACCGTAACCATTCATCTCCACTCCTTTCAGGTTTACTGAACGGAGGATCAGAACTCATACTTCAAAGTACAGAAGGATTTCTATAATTATCTTCAATGACAAAGAGCCGTCCCAACTTGAAATGGACATAAAAACATAGTACATTCCTAAATATGCACATTTTTAAGTTCAGGTCTGTTGGTAGCGTTGTATTAAACTGGCAGCTAGTGGCGATCCCCTTTGTCAGCAGTAAATGGAGAGGCCATTACTGTCCCCTATAAACAGAAATGTGGTATAAAAGCTAAAATCATGATTCAATGCCTTTTTATCATGGGCTTTTGCCTTCACCTATGTGACTAGAGTGGGTGTTTAAAACAGGCAAATAAAACGGGCAAATGAGAGGGCAGCAGGGGTCCTCTGAAATAGGCGGGAACGGGAGGGTGCCAGGCGATGACACTTTGGTATTAAACCACTGTAAGAGCCAATAACATTGCTGCAACTTAAGCTGAAACTCAGGATGTTATGATCTTAGGTTAATAGCATTTCCATTATGTATATGTAACAGTCATTCTTACAGGTCTGTTACTGATTAGCATTTCATGTTTAGTACCATAAAACCATTAGCTGTTAGAAAAACATTTTGTCTATTATGTTTTTTAGGGTTTGAACAGTGTTTTTTTCCAATCTGTGTTGTTCAATATTTTGGACCTTTAACTCTCATAAGGTAGAGAATTATACTGTCTAAAATAAAAATCCCATGTATTTAAATCCCAGTTAGCCTCCTACTAGTTTGATTTTGCACATGGCCTTTTGGTTAATGTGGTAGGATGTTTTATGCATCATTCAAATGGCTGTCATGTCTACCATATGTATTCACCACGTTATCTTCAGCAGTTGATTATGCTTCTTTGGGATAAGGATTAAGGATTAACTCTTAAATGTTCTCTTCCAAAAATGACAAAACTTTAACGACAAGTGTTTCAACACTGTAACTGACAAAGAGAATTAGGAGAAAATGAACTATTTTCATCATTTGAATGCAATGCTGTAATCTCTGGCATTCGGGTTAAAACAACATATGAGACATTTGAATTATGATAACATTATTATTACACAAATGACGTCTGACATACAGTACTTTAATTATGAGTTTTAGAAGGTGTTTAGAAGTATATATGAGGTGTATTTTTTATTTATTGTTCTTTCATGTTGTATAAATTAATACTCTAAGACATCGGTATGCCAATGAATAAGACCCATATTGACTAATCTTCACTGGCAGAAAGTTAGCATATTTAAAATATATTTATCAAATTTAAACATCATTTAGATTTTTATAAATAGTATAAAGATTTTCAGTTACAAAAGATGAAAGTATATGAACTGAAGTTGGTTGTAGAAATATATTTTATGCTGCAAAATATTTATGTATTTGTCTAGCTTGCCACCGACTCTGCCTGGCAAATATGAGGTACCAAAGATTAAGGGGAGGATTAATTGATTAATTGATAAACTTAATGATGTTCTTTTCAAGAGTAGCATCTGAGTGTGTGTATCTGAGTGTGTGTGTGTGTGTGTGTGTGTGTGTGTGTGTGTGTGTGTGTATCTGAGTGTGTGCGTCTGAGTGTGTGCATCTGAGTGTGTGTGTGTGTGTGTCTGAGTGTGTGTGTATCT